>NC_053167.1:57142311-57377311 GCF_016835505.1 Polypterus senegalus | reverse complement strand
TTCACCTATTGCTGATGGGTCTGGAATTTAACTTCCACGATAGGCGGGGGATCCCTGTAATTCTCTTGTGAACTTCCCTCTTTGTCTGGAGACTGATTAGGCATTTGTAAAACCTTGATTTTGTTTTGCTACAATGGTTTCTTTCTCGATTTGTATGTATGCTATAGATCATTGTCTTGTTCCAAGACCCAATCACGGGTCAGTTTCAGCCTTCTGGCAGAGGCATCCAGGTTTTCAGCTAAAATGTTCTGATATTGAATGAAATTCATTATTGCAATGACTTTAACAAACGCCCCTGGACCACTGACAGCAAAACAGTTGCAAAGCATCAAAGAGCCACCACCATAGTTTCATGTGGGTATGAGGTGCCATTCTTTGTATGCAGTCTCTGTTTTTTCACCAAACATGTTGATGATGGTTTGCTGGGCCTAAAAGCACTTTTTTTTTCTGATCGCAACACAGTATTCCAGTTGTAACTTCTATGTTGCTTGGCAAAGTCAAGACACTGGGATTTGTGACATGGTCTCAGAAAGGCCTTATTTCATGGAATCTGTTCAGAAATCTTCTGGTCAAGGATGTGGTGCCTCACAGTTAATTTTGAAATGACGAAACCCCAAGATTAAACTAAACTTTGCAGTTGTGAAACTGATATTTTCCTCTGTTGGCATCCTCGTAACTGGGCATGGAGGCAATATGCAAATATATCCCATTCCTGGCAATTTTCAACAATTTCATCCTTTTCAGACTTCCTTTATTATAGCATTGATTGTGCTTACAGATAATTTAAACTGAATACCTATTTGCTGTAGTCTTTTCCTAATGTGTGATGCTGGGCACCCATTTTCTCATTTGAGATAAGAGCTCTTTGGGTTTACCCATATTGATAAATGACAAAAAGGAATTTACCTGTGTTTACCTCATATTTTACCCCAGTAGGACAGGAAATGGTCATAAACAAAATTAAGATCCTAGACTTTAAAACCAATATTAAGAAACTTTTGTTTCCCCAAACATGCAAATTCCTTTAGATTTATTTATGGTATTTTTCAAGGGTGCCGATAATTTGTCCCTCTGTGGTTTTTAACCAAATAAACTATTCAGAAAATAAAACAACACCTTTGCAGTAACTATTTTTTATTAAATTAATTGTTAGACATTTTTTCTGACATTTGTGGAAAATTAGAATCATTATATATGTTTTCTATATTAGTGTTTTTGCTCACCTTCTTAAGGAGTGCCAATAATTCTGGAGTTGACTGTATATTAGACACTTTCTCTGAAAGGAATGTGCATTTAGCTCCTGCTAGTTTAAGCTTCCATTCAACAGAGTGAACGGGGTGCAAAAGATGGTCAGTGGTTGTAAACAGATTGATGAGAGAGAAGGTCCTTTTTCTTCAAAATCATAAATTATAGTGGAGGAAATCTAAGCAAACTAAGATTACAACATTGTCTCAACTCTACAAACTGCCTCTGTATTCCGTGGTATTACAGTTGTTTAAAAAAAAAAAATGACAAAGGAGAGAAAGAAAAACAACCTAAAATATAACATAGCCTAAAATTGTTGACCTTCATATTTACATTGCTATTTGTTTTAGAGCAGATACTAGAGTAAGACTGATTATTATATTATTGATGACTATATTATTAGATTACTGATTATATTAGGAAGGATTCAGACAACTGTACTATCAAAAACACCTCTGAAAAATGCACTTTTCTTTAGTCCTAGTAAGTACCACTTTACATTAAAGAAAAGATAAGTAATGAATGAGTATACCAATACCCTGAGTCAAATCATTTTCAAGCCCACAGAAGATAACCAGGATTAATGTGTAACCTGCTTTAAGGGTTAACTGGGTGATATGTTGAGTAAAATCTAAAGATCCAAAAATTCTGTACCTTTTTGTATCACAATGATTACCTGCATGAAAGTTCAAGTCACTTGCTATTATTGTCATAACTAATTATTATAGTGGATAGTAAATTAGAAAATTCATTAATAAATGAGGCATTATATTTTAGTGTTCAAAATATAGTTTAAAAAAAAAGGAATGTGGTACACCTGTAATAGTGATCGCAAGATTGTCAAAAGATGCAAAACTGTCCAGTCCAACAATCTTATGATTTACTTTGCTCAAGAAGATATCTGCTAAGGCACTGCCCTTTTTTCCTTTACACACTGACTGAGTAAAATTAGTTTGGTTGTGCTGCCTTAGTAAGTACTGCAGATCTTTCACTACTGAGTGATGCTTCTCATAAAATTAAAAAATGTATTTTCCTATTACTTACATAAAATCTGTTATTAAATTAGAAAGCAATTCTTGCCAATAACTTAATTTCATGACTTGTTAGTGCTTTAACTCTGTCAGGTAATTCTCATGTCCTAGATTTTCTTCCGCTTTCTAAGGATATTATCCAAATAATTTGAAGGCTAAAATGGATGAGTAATTCTCAGTCCTTCAGTTTTTTCTCTTCACTGTTTTTACAAATATGTAATTAAACCCAATAGTGCATAATTAATACACACAGGTATAAATGGTAACAAGCTACCGTAGATCCCGTTATTTAAGCCGAGAATTTCGTCCTAGATTTTTGGTTTGGAGTTTGGGGGTCGGTTTATATAACGAGTATCGTTTCAGATTCAAGATTTCCAGCGCAATGCCGGTTTTGCCGATGAATACGGAAGTAAATAATGACGAAACCACAGAGCCATCTTTCAGATGAAGAAGTAACTTTGCATGCCGGCAATTTAAATTAAATAAAGAATTTATTCAAAAAAGTGTTTTAGTTGTTGATTTTATTAATAAAATTTATAATAAATTATCGGGAAGTTTAAAATGAAATTTTTTGTTTTGATTTACGATCAACATCTTGCGTTACGAAACGGATGCGGTCACGTGTATCCGCTTTCGCGATTGTAAAATCAAACAACCGAGAGTGTTAGTAGCGTCAGTTGGAGCCCAGATACTTGTGTTTGTGGATGTAATTTCCGTCATTGCTGTGATTTACCTATATATATAATTCATTAAGACCATGCAAACAAGACACATAATTGCTAAGGAAGGAAGAGAAGGTAAAAGTAAGCGATCACAATCAAAACGAAGATGGACATTGTGTGGAAAAATCTCCTCCCTTACTGTAGCCCAAAGATGTCAAATTAAATGGTGAGTACAGTATGAAATTGTTTCTAGAATAAAATGCCTTTTATTGTCACTATACGCATCTACAATGAGATTAAAAGCAGCTCCTTCAGTGCAGAAAAAAGTTCTGTATAGGGCTTGTATGGTTGTTTTTTAGCTTTAGCATAACGCCGGATCTGCGGCCCCGCTTCTGCTTTCTTTCCCTCCTCCGTCTGTGTTGTCTTCTAGACCCGACAACAATCCACGGAGAGCCAGCTGGTCTCGCTATGTTGTCTGGGATGTTGTGCGTGTGATGAAAAACACTCGAAACAGATGTCTGGCTCTGGACACCGATGTCTAAGGTTCTGAATGGTGTAGCGGATGTTCGCCAAACCGATCGTGCACAAACAAGGACAAAAAAAAAAGTGCACTGAAAAGGAGAGCCCTGAGCCGCCGCAACCATGCGTGCGCCATGCTCCTAGCTTAATCAAGTAGGCTAGGCACTTTTATAACTTTTTGGTTAGTACATTAGAAAAATTATTGGTGTTTTAGTAAATTATGCGCATTATATTATATATCAAAAATGACGGCAGTCTCAAATTCTCGCCGATAAAAATTATAAATATACCCGAAGAGACACTTTTAAGGAAATTTAGAAAATTTTGCTTGGAGAAGGGGGTCGGCTTAAATACCGGTCATCGGCAAATACATGTAATTTAGTAGGTAGAGAAGGGGTTCAGCTAATATACCGGGTCAGCCTGTATTCCGGGATCTACGGTAAATGGAGAAATGCTGGTCTCCTTTATCATTTGCATGTTATTGCTAATTAGGAGCAATTAAGAGTAAAGCTGTTTAAGACTAAAATAAGCAATAAGGGTTTAAAATCTTAACGAGCGAGACAACTAAAGTGAAGCAGAAGTGTTATTTGAGCAATAAGTCCTTCATATTAAGCAACTGGATTGGAGCAAATACCTGGAGCCACTGCGGCCCTCCAGGACCGTGATTGAAGACCCCTGCACTAAAGCATGCTGTATGGACAAAAATGAATGTGCATATGCAGAAAAAAATTGTGATGCACAAAACCTTGTGTAAGCTGACTTCCACTCACTTCCGCTCCATAAATCCCGGTCAACACGAAATGTAACTTCATCTTAAAATCATTGTTTAATTTACTAGAGTTTCTCAAATCCTATCGTAACTGAAGTTTGTTCTATGTGTGTGATCACTACATGCTTCTTAAATGGGCTTTCTTTTTCGCAGACAGGAGCGTGTAGGTAATGATCACCACACAGAATTCGTTTTATTCATGATATTACAGCTCTCTCAACATTTTAGAATACTAAGATGTGTACTTGATATCATTTTCATGGTGAAATGCATTAAACATGGAGGTACAGTGGTACAGTGGCACAGTGGTAGCAATGAGCTGTCACCCCATCCAGGGATTGTACCTGTCTCCCACGCGATGCTTGCTGAGACACGCGTGACCCTTGATGCAATAATTTATTGCAGCAGTACTGTGTCTGTCAAATGTTCCAACCCCCAATTCCTGTCCTTCCATTTTCTTTCTCCACATAACTAATCTCCCCAAAGCTCTTTGATAAATGTAAAACCAGCTGTAAGCTTAGAATGCTGATTCTTCGGAACTTTTAAGGAACATTGAAAAATCTTTATAATTTGTATTTAATTATTCCATTCAGCTATCCATCCAGGGTCGCACCAGTCCCAGCAAGCAAACTGTGCGAAGCAGGATCAATCCCTGGACGGGGCATCAGCTTATCACTACCACTGTGCCACCATGCCGCCACATTTAATCATTAACACTATACATTATTTAAATGAAGTTAACAATTTATCTGTAAAATGTAATATACATACTTTAATACATTTCATCATAAAAATGACATCAAGTATACATCCTAGTATTCAAACAGTACACAGCGCCAAGAAGATAGCTCTTGGAAATTTAAATTAACTTAGAAGCGAGTCATCATCATCTGTAAATACACGCTGTCTTCTATTGAAATTAATCAAATTCCTTTATTGTCATTGTATGTAACAGTGAGATTCAATATGCAAATCCTTCATAAACTTGTTTTCCTGTCAAATTATATAATAGCAATAATAATAATATGATAAAAAACAATGAAAAATATATAATATGAAATCATAAGTACAATATACATGTACATATAGTGCAGATAGTACAAATGGTTCACAAAGTGGCTCAGGTTTTACAATATTACAGTTGTAGTGCAAGTTTACAGTGAGGTAACTGTAATTATAAGTTCAAACATTTCTACCAGGAGCACTTGATGGACCGATTGAGTGTGTTTATAGCTCATGGGATGAAACTGTTTCTGATCTTTGAGGTCCTTGCAGGAAATGCAAGTATATGCTGGATGGGAGAATTTCGAATTGACTGCGCACATGAATTCCAGATGCTGGTGGCATCCCTGAGGCAGCATGTGCTATAAATGTCTTCCAGAATTTTCCAATCTAATCAGCTGCTATACAGATTTGATTCCAAACACAGGTACAGTGGGTTGAAATACTCTTGAGTGATGCACTGAAAGTAACAACAACAAAGCAGCTATGGTATTTGGAATAGTTTGCCCATTGCGTGCACAATTATATTGTTACATAATGATTACAATCAAGTGCCTTAAATTTGTAAACAATATGCAATTCATTTCGATATCTCTCTATTGTAATAAAAAAATCTTGGGTCGAGACGTGATTTTCTCAGAGACACTAACGTCCCGCGAGACAAGGAACTGAGACAAAAGGACTGCTGCTGTACAGGCTTTTAAATGATCGACACACAGCGCAATATGCAGATCACACAGCACAGCCCAAGCGGCAGCAGCAAACCAGCTAATCGAGCATAGAGGAGGTAAAAAAAATGTATTTGTTTCCTATTGTTTCACCGTTTAAGAGGGGGTTTCCAATGAGCGACCGCATCTCCTTAGCGTGTGTTCAGACCCCCCTCTTCACAACGCAAGAGGCAGAGATGCGAAGTGGCTGGCGTGTAGTGCGCCCCGGGGAGGGTGGGGGAATAACTCGTTCACTACAGCTTTATTACTGGCAAATATCAAGAAATTAAAAATGAATGAAATGAAAATAACAATCTCTTTGAATTGCATATCTGGTTAACCAAACCAGGGGGTGGGTGACCGAAGTGAGCAGGGGGCGGATCCCCCTAGTATTTGATAAATCCTGTGTCATTGACGTGAATCTGAAAAAAGGAAGACCACACTGAAACTTTTGTGTGCAAGGTGGGAGGCTGCCATGAAAATGTACATGGCTTTACGGCAATGTTAAGTTTGTATACTTCTCAAAGTGTGCATAGAAACGGGCATACACTGTTTTTACATGAGGCCCCAGATGACTAGAAGTATTGATTACAAATGAATGACAAATGATTCTAATTGCTCAGGTGTTACATGTTCCCTTGACTATTAACAAATAAAATGGGTGTCAGTTTTGTGTCAGCTTCAGTAGTCCACTGCTTATTTTTCTGTTTGCAGTTTGTGTGTGTGTGTTTAATTTTACAAAAAAACAAACACTTCACTATCCCCCAAAATAATTTTTTTGCTGCTGATGGTTACATTTCTGAACACTATAAAACGCTGTCAAAAATTTTACTCAGATCTTCAGCAAGAAAGTACACCTTTTCACAGCTCTTTTTCATCCCAAAAAGACTGATTAAAGCTTTCATGGTTTACCAAAGTATTTACACATTTAGGTTTGGATATACACTGTGTGCACAATTATTAGGCAAGTTGTATTTTTGAGGATTAATTTTAATATGGAACAAACACAGTGCTATCAGTCAATCCAAAATGTTAATAAACCTGAAACCTGAATGTTTCACAACGGAAATGTGAGTGTGAACATCATCAGGGGAATACATATGTGCGCACAATTATTAGGCAACTATTAGTGTGCAGATTTATTATGCAACTAAAGGAAAAATGAAAATTTTCCCATCTCACTTATTTATTTTCATCTGTTATAGTGAGAATAATAAACAAACACCTCAAAATTTACAAATAAACATCTCTGACATTTCAAAAAAAATAAATCAATCAATCAATGACCAATATAGCCACCCTTCTTTCCAATAACAGTCATAAGCCTTTCCATTCATGGAGTCTGTCAGTTTCTTGATCTGTTGACGATCAGCATTTTGTGGAGCAGTGACTACAGCCTCCCAGACACTCTTCAGAGAGGTGTATTGTTTTTCTCCCCAGTAAATCTAGCGTTTAAGAAGTGCCCACAAGTTCTCGATAGGGTTTAGGTCAGATGAGGAAGGGGGGGCCATGTCATTATTCCTTCATCTTTAAGGCCTTTACTGGCTGGCCACGCAGTGGAGAACTTCGATGCAAGTGATGGAGCATTGGCCTGCATAAAAATCATGGTCTTTTTCCTGTATCACTGTTTGAAGAAAGTGTCTTCGAAAAACTGGCAGTAGGTTTGGGAGTTGATTTTGAGTTCATCTTCAATGCAAAAAGGTCCAACTAGCTCATCTTTAAAAATACCAGCTCATACCAGTACCCCACCTCCACGTTGGAGTGGAGCTCTGTGCCCATTACTGATCCACAGGTCCATCCATCTGGTCCATCAAGAGTCACTCTCATCTCATCGGTCCATAAAACCTTTGAAAAAATCTGTCTTCAGATATTTCTTGGCCCAGTTTTGACGTTTCAACTTATGTTTCTTGTTCAGTGGTGGTTGGGTTTCAGCCCTCCTTACCTTGGCCATGTCTTTGAGCACTGAACACCTTGTACTTCTGGGCACTCCAGGTAGGTTGCAGCTCTGGAATATGAAAGTACTGGAAGATAATGGGTTCCTGGTAGCTTCACGTTTGATTCTCCTCAAATCTTTGGCAGCTAATTTGCGTCTTTTGTTCTCAACACGTTTCTTGCGACCCTGTTGACTATTTGCAACAAAATGTTTGATGGTTCTGTGATCACACACCAATATCTTAGCAATTCCAAAAGTGCTGCATCCCTCTGAAAGACTTTTACAATTTTGACTTTTCAGAGTCAGTTAAATCTCTTTTTTGGCCCATTTTGCCCGAGGAAAACTAGCTGCCTAATAATTCTGCACACCTTGATATAGGGTGTTGATCTCCTTAGGCCACACCCTCCCTCATTACACAAATACACATCACCTGACGTGCTTAAATCCAATAAGCATTCAAGTTAATACAGCTTGGAGTTGGAATATACGCATTAAAAATGATGATATGGTCAAAATACTCACTTGCCTAATAATTGTGCACACAGTGTACTTTTTAAATGACTTGTGCAGGTTATTATTGCTGTTTTACTTCACTCATCATATATATTTAAAAACCGTCAAGATGACTGTGTATGGTTTTTTTTGTTTGATTCATTACAGTTACTTGAATTAAGATAATAGAAGTGGTACTTCAAAGCTTTAATTGAAATGAGCATTTACTTAGTAAAATACGATTTCATTTCAATAATTTTGCCTTGAGGTGCAGGAGCAACTTTGAGTCATAAGTAACTTATAGTCTGACTTGTGCCAGTGGGTGAGATTTTTGGGTGCTGATTTGGTGGTAACTAACCTCCCTACAAGGTATTTAAAGAGCTATGTTTTTTATAAAGAATAGCCATTGAAATAATTATCCAGTATCATATTCTTTGCTTTACACTGTTGCCTGTTTACTGTAAACTGAATGCTAAATACTTATAGTGAAATATTTATTTAGATTTTACCTTTGTGCTGATAGGTCTACTAAGTGTGGAGATGTGGAGATTTGTGTGTAACATAAATGTATCAGATAGAGTACTAACTATCAATTTTGTTTATCTGTGTCACTGTAATCTAATTTACAAAATCAATTATGTAAAAACTAAAAATGTAAGAATGTATGGTATATTCTCAAAAATATGTGCATTTGGCACTGTACCTTCACCCTAAGTTTTTAGTCCAAGGTGCGTTTAAAAACTTAAATAGAATTGCCCATGTAACCTTTGTCAATTTGCAATGTCCAAAAATCAGCTAGTTGATTCAGATTGGCTGAGTCTGTTCATGATTTTTGTTTAGAAACTGGTCATTTGAGTTCTTCTCTAAAAATTATGATTCTCCACGTGCAGTGGAGTAGAATGGATTGGCTTCTGATAAAAAAAAAAAGTTCTCAAATTTTACATTCATGGAGTATGGACCTGTACAGCCTGTGATCTTTGTTGAGACATGACCAAGCACAGTTTAGTTTTATGGACCAAGGCACAATGTTTTACCAAAATTTAAAATTCTAACATAGTTTTTGATTGTTTCAAAACTTGTCAGTTTGTGTGCTTGTGTTTTTTTTTTAAGTGTTTGCACGTATATCTATATATCCATTTTACATTGTGTTTTGGGAATTTATTCTAGGTTTTTCTGGAAAACACAGAGAAGCAGAATCAAATACCAAATGTAGTAGTAACCCCTCGATGACATGCTCAAATTCACTACGGAGTCGCCCTGAATTTGGAAGAAAACCAGGACAACAATTTAAAAGCCTTCACAAGTCTCGCACAGGTGTGAAGTAATACTTTAATGTTCAACCCTTTCTTTGAATATCAGGTACAATTTTTGTGTCTTTATTCATAGCTTGTCCTATTTGGAATCTACAAATTGTGTGTATTGTGCAAAATAGAGAAGAAATTGTAATTGACATTAGTGCTCACAGTCTGGCAGTGTTTACTTTATACAGCCAAAGTCTATCTGAAAGAAACTTTGTGGTGGTTGTCTTAAGGTATGTATTTTTACAAGATGGGAGAAGGTTTACATCCTACACTCCTTTGTTTATTGCATTGTGTATCACAATGTGGATTTTTTTTTTTAAACCTGTTACAAAATGTCTAGATGAACTTCACTAGTGAGTGTACATCTCGGAGCAATAGCTTTTCTGTTTTTGCTTTGAAATCCGTTAATATGCAAACATTTAGCAAGAGAAGGATTTTTAGCTCTTTATGGAAAATCGCTGTAGTTTTATGTGTTTTTTGAAGTCTTTTCAGGAGTACTGCAGTTGTAACTCAAGTTTTAATTTTGTTCATTTCTATTTACGTTTTGTTATTTTGAATAATATTACATATTTTACAAGTGATGGTTTTATATTGTTCTATTTGTTGTAGCTTATTTTGATATTAAGGAGCATTTTATATACCTTTGTTCGTTATACTAAAAAAAAAAAATGGTTAGCTGGTTCTGCTCAGGACTGATACTCTTTCAAGGTTTGAAACTGGTCCCACTGCAGTTCTTGGGAAAGAACCGGTACATATGCTGCCTTTCATAATGCTTGGGGCAAAGTCTCAATTTTCCTTGATTTACTCCATAATGGAGCCATCTTAGGCTCCTGCTTCTTTCAGGGCCTTTTGCACCTTACATTTTCTCTTTAGCCTATGTAAGGCATTATCAATTGGATTTAAATTGGGTGTGACTTGGCCATTGAAGAATTTTCCATTTCATAGCTTTGTAAAACCCCTGTTTCTGATCTGTTGGACAGGCATTTGGGGCTTTTTCTTTACCGTAGTGAGGATTCTTCTGTCATCAGCAGTGGAAGTCCTCCTTTGGTCTACCAATCCATTTATGATTGCGAAGTTCACCAGTGTGTTCTTTATTCTTAATGATTATTCCAGACAGTTGATTTAGGTAATCTTAAGGTTTTACCAATATCCCTAACAGTTTACATTCTTGTTTCTAAAACTCATGATGGCTTCTTTGCCATTCATTAGCACGGCCCCTGTCCTCATGTTGAACAATGGCAACTACAGACTCCAGAATAGTTTGTAGGTAGAATCAAGCCAAGATATTTTTATGCCTGTACTGGTGAACCAATTAAACACACCAGAGTAATCACAAACACCTGTGATTCCACTTTGCTGAAACATTATGGTGCCCTGAAATGGGCATACCATGTATAAAAAATATTTCTAAATGGTGTGACCGAAACATGTGCAAATGCCTTTAAATGAAAGTCTTTAATGTGCACTTTAATCACGTCTGAATTGTTTGATCTGTAATTTTAAACTGTGGAGAAGGGTAAATCAAGAAAAAATGAGTCATCATCCCAAACATTGTGGAGGTCACTGTAAATTACACCATCTGCAGCACAAAGTGTTAATACTTTTTAAAATAAACTAAAAGAAAGGGTGTGCACCTCTGTATTAAGTATTTTGTTACTGTTCCTTTGCTTTCTTCAGGCATGATACGTTTCTTTGAGAGCATTTAATTTGTTGTCTGCCTGTAAAGAGAGTAGAGCAGGAAAACTTACACAGAAGAGTATCTATCTTGTTCATCCCTTCCTCAAGCATCTTCCCAGAACCCTGTGAAAATGTAATTTTACTTGGAGCTAATGATATGAATAAAAGTTTTTTAATTTCAAATAAAACACAAATATTACGAAAATCAGCATGGCCTTTTTTCTTTACACCATACAAGTATAAATCACTAATCACATTTTGTGTGAACAAAAGAATTGATTTTATTCCTTACTTAATCTTACATCTTGCCTGAAGAAGGGGCCTGAGTTGCCTCGAAAGCTTGCCTATTGTAATCTTTTTAGTTAGCCAATAAAGGTGTCATTTTGCTTGGCTCTTCTCTACATTCCTTACTTAAAGATATTAGATTAGCTGCTTACTTTCTTTATATCACTCTGCCATTTGTTAACAAACATATGTTACCATGTACAGCTGAAACATCGTCTTTTTTTTGGCAATAATAATTAACTTTGTGGTGACACATAATAACATTATGTTTATCTAAATTTAATGTAAATTTAATATATACTGTAAATGTATAATGATATACAGATCTTTTCTAAATCTCCGCAGTGTTATTTTCACTGTATTCAACTTTTTCTATGTATTACTTACCCATGGGTTATTCATTCATTATTGTGTTTGGTAATTGTTTCAACTGCAATCTTGTTTAACTAAGATACCTGTATCTATATTCCCAGCTATTCCAATGCATTCTTCTTTCAATCTATCCTGTTGTACTGAGTCTTGGCTAGGTGTTCTCTCTCCACCAAGATTTCTAGTTCAATTGAACAGTTTTTATTTCTTGTTTGGTGAATTTTAATGTGTTCACTGTGAGGGGACTGAAACAGTGTAGGTACTTGTTTGCCCATAATCACTATGGAATAATGAGGCAAACACTGTATATATACTGCTGTAACGGAGTTGTTTTTTCTTTAATAGCACACCTCATCATCTGCTTGTATTTGAGTGTTTAAATATCAAAATGGATGTTTAAACTACCCCCTAACATAATCAGTTTGAAGTGTGTGACTTCACTCTTAGCAGCCAGAAAAAAACAAAACAATTAATGACTGCTTTGAAATTGTAGCATTTGCTTAATTAGCCCGTTTCCCAAAATGTGGAAGTGGTGCATTGATGGGTAAGCCTATTAGTTAACTCCAATTAGTAAACCTGTTAGTTAGCATATAATCTTCCTCTCTCCTTTAACTTCCAAAAATCAATTTCTGCTATGAAAAGGAACTATGCAACAAAATCATCAAAAGTTGAAAAACTGTAATTTTTTGTGGAGATATTCCTTTATAATTACCAATGCAAGTTTAAGATTTTTTTGCCAGTGTGGTGATAGTTCCGGCTGATCCCCTTTTTTACACTTAACATTAGATTTCTCATTTTAACGATTGTCTGTATACTATAATATAGAATAGACCAGGTAAATTAGCTGCAATCTTACAAATTTAATATTTGTTGTAAACTTAACCAGCTATTTTAACCAGCTGTTTCAAAGGTTTTTGCATTTTCATTGTTTATTAGCTTTCAGGATCTTATGGGCAAATGCATAAACATATAGAATTAGGTCTGGATTTAAACTTAGTTCATATTGTTAGTCAAAAAAATAAATTGAGCTCATCACAGTTATGTTAAGTTGTGTATGGTCCCTTGCATTGTCATTTACCATTAAAAAAGGTCCAGTGTGTTGATTTCCATCAGTTCAGACTCTTGTACCTTAACTCTGCAATGAACATTTGTCTTTCAAAACCCAGTTCCTGTGTCCCTACAATACCAACGTTGTTCTATGTAAAATGTCTTGAAACAAACATCAATTTTAAAGCAGCACATAAACTTTATGTACTCTTTGTGTCTGATATGCTAGCTAAAAATATACTCGCTGCAACAGCTTATTAAAAAAAAAAAAATAGTCTTTGTCTCTCTTGATAGCTTCAAAATTTGTTATCACTTTATGCTTAATCAGTTGGACAGCAGTAAAAAAAATCAGGTAAGGATATGTTTGTTTTGAATTTGAACATATAAGGACACCACAGAAGTTTTTGCTTTGCAGTTCTGCCACTGTTTTAGATAACTGAAAGAGTTTACCCTTCAACGACTCCTCCCACAAGAAACAATACAGGAATGTGAAAAGGCTAATTGGGACGTAATCTCTGACCAAAAAAAAAACTCAGAATTTACAGTTAACCATCTGAATTTTCCAAGGAGATGTGCAGGTTTGTTCTAACACTGTGACGTTGCTGTAGCACAAAGTGTTAATACAAAGGTGCACACCCTTCCTTTTTAGTTTATTTTAAAAAGTATTAAGTATTTTGGCTTTGAGAATAAGATACCCAAGAAGACAATAGCATATTATTAATTCAGAAAAGTTTTAGTAAAAAAGAACGTTGAAGTAAGATAGTGATCTACCGCATCTTGGAACTTACAAGTAAATGAAACATCTGTTTTATTCTTTAGTGTTTAGACAGTTGATAGAAGTAAGCAGTGAATATGTTGGTGAATTTCATGGCTTTTAAACTTGAGTATAACCTGATGTTCTGTCTGTACTCTCCTCCTTACTTTCCATAAGCCATCCAAACTCTCCTCTTTTCTCCTATGCTTATAGTTCCCCTTTTCTGTTCTGTGATTCCTGTAAGCATTCTGCTAGCCAGGTTATTCTTTAATTTTGTAATATATGCAGTTCTGTTAATGTAATTTGAATGCTGAATTTTAGTGATGGTTTAAGTAAAGTAATGAATGTGGTATCATGTAAATGCTGCAAATTAGTAGTTACTTCTTGGTTCTTCCCTATGGTTAATCTATATATAAATGTTTTTTTTTTTTTTTTTTTATTTATTTTAGGACCATTAAAGCGTCGCAGAGGAGAGGAGGTTGATTTTGAGACTCCAGGGTCCATCTTGGTGAATACAAATATCCGAGCATTGATCAATACGCGAACATTTGCAGCTCTACCATCACATTTTCAGCAGCAGTTGTTGTTGCTGTTACCTGAGGTTGATAGACAGGTTGGTTATCCTTTCAGATTATTTGTTAAACCATTCACATATTCGCAGTTTGTGTTCTGAGGAAAGGAGAAATTAGCTGACATTTTTTTTAGTTTATTTTTGACCAAGAGTTATCCTTTTTAATTCAGTCTTATTTAGTAATCTATCCTGTTAGTGCAATTAAAAGAATGGTATCCACTGAATTAACTTGAGCACTAGTAGTTTTATCAAATCAGTTATAGAGAGCATCTATGAGTTTGCTTGATACTGCATATAGAGTGAATGATGGGGTTCTTGTTGTGGTTGAAATTGAAGCCATACTGAACCTTATGTGGGAAACAGTTTTCAGAAAACATATAATTGTTTTGGGAGAAATATTCTATTCATAGTATGTTGCCTATCTGTACTTATTGCATTTACTCTTGCAATAGATGCATTTAGGTTTGAACACCAATTACAATCTGTTATAAAATATTGCTTTACAAGTGCCCTGAAGCTTCTTCAAAAATCTGATTCAAATTAGTAAGCTCTTTTGGAATCATGCTGCAGGAGCAAGAAATACACGTATGTATTAAAGTTAAAATTGTCAAAGGTGTATAAGCCTTCTGTTTGAGAAGGGTGTCCACTTTTTTACAGTAAAGTGTTTTAACTAAGAGCAAGTTGTCTTACCAGTAGAGCATGTATTCACTATCTCACATGCCACTGGTACAAAATGACAGTTCAGTAACATCAAGACATTGTTTTTATTAATATAAGAGTGAAAATTTAAACTCTTGACTATCCAGTGCAGGAGGAAATACATATCTATAACTTTAATCCAGGAAAGAAGTTTTTTTCCCCCCTATTGATTTTTTTAAATAAAACAAAACATTTAGGTTAAATCATGGGCATACATCATAATTGAGGAATGAAAGAACAGTTACATTTTTTCCTTCCTTCCTGTATTTTTAGGATATCTGGGTAGGATTAACACAAACCATAAATAATTTTTTTTTTTTTCATCTTCAATTCATGCATCACAACAGAGTGCACAGAGCATTAAGAAAACATGCTCCCATTCTGTCTGCATCTTCACTGTTGTTCTGTCTCAACAGGAAGTTCTAACATGATTTCATGGAGATGGTTCCAGAAATGTTAGTATATGCATTAGGTGGATAGTGCATTAAGTAAGCAGAGTGAAACCAGAAGTAGAAAACAGTGGCTATACTGTTGCAATTTTGCAACGAAATTCTGTTTCTATGCAGGGCAAGAAAGTTTACAGTAAGCTGAGAAGAATAGCATCAGGTGTTTTACAACCGGTAACACATGCAGCATTAATAGCATTGAACTTAAACAATTCCTTTTTTCATTCCCTCAATAGATTCTCTGTTGATTTGTAACTCCAGATATAATAAGTGGTAAAAGGTAAATAGTCTACTATCCCCTGTGACAAACTTGGGGGGCTCCATCTTAAAGCAAGAGCTGTGGCAGCAAAACTGATTAGACATCATACCACCTCCCACTGGTATGATGCAACAATCACTGAAGGTAGACAAAAAAGTATTGGAAGTCTGATGTAACACATAAATATGAAAGGACTGAAAAATAGGTGTGTTGTGGTCGTGTTTCGCACTTTGATACAGTTTTTGGAACAGTACCAAACACTGAAGAAAATATTGTCCTAAGGAAGAGGAAAAGTCTCTGAGCGTAGCCTTCTGAATAATGCACTAATTTTCTGCTGTATTTTGTAACTTTATTTCCTTTTTTTGTGATTCCTTGTGATGTGCAGTTCTTATATGCTATTTGTATAGCACAGCAACCGTCTGCACATTCTGCTTAGTCAAAGTTTAACTGCGTGGGTTTTCTGAAGCCATCACAGGGTCAAAATATATGTTTTTTGTGTAAATAAATGTTGTACAATCATTCAGCCACAGTAAAAAAAAAAAAAAAACAGTTGTATAAATTATTCAAAGTACTATACTGACCTGACATACATGTCCATTATGTAGTGTACATAAACTTAACCACAACAGTATAACCGTACTCTTTCCATTTCATTTTGGATTCTCTTCCTTATTTAAAGGATGAAATTGATGAGTTTTTCAAGTTTTTTTTAAAGCTGTTTATCCCGTTGTGGCATAAGTTAATTTGCCCTGGAGGACTGTGTTGTTAATTAAAGCTATATTTATAAATTTAAAAATAATAAATGTGCAACAAAGCTTTTAAAATTTACCAAACATACACTTGAAAAGTGTGCAGCCATATCTTATTTTGAGATACTTCAAAGAATTTAGATTTTTTGGAAACTGGCTTCCTTCTTCATTCGTTTCTTCTATACATGACAAACTCGCATTCCACTTTCAAAATTAATAGTAGCTAGTTTAGTTAATAGTACACTTGCAGTTGTACTTTGGTAGTGATTTGAAGACTCAGTATATAATTAATTTGTAGGTGAAATTAAGAAAAACCTATTATTTTATACCCTTCAATATGTCAGGATACAAAAGGAATGAAACTTTAAGCTTTATTGCTGAATGTTACAAGTATGAGCATGGTATATATCAAAAATGAGCTGCTACAGAAAGAGAGAGATGAAACCATTTTTTTCAGCAAACATCATTCATGGACTACTTTAAACTGTAAGAAGGGATCCGAGCTACAAGTGCCTAAAGGACAGCTTTAATTAATTTAATTTAAATAGTTTTACTGCTAGAGTATTTGTGGTATTATGACCTGCAGCACTTCCATTTGACTCCCTAGCACCATTCTAGAAGGTTGTTCTTGACATGAAAACTCAATACATGCTATTTGTTATGAATAGAAAAGAGAATACATTATCTCCAACTTGTCCTACATATAAAGTACAGTACCAAAATGAAGAAGGCATGTTTTCAGAAACTGGAGTTATTTGCATTTCAAAATAGATGTTTTCAGTAAGTTTAAAGACTTTTTTATTTTGCATTTCTTATTGTCGTCATGTTGGCTAAATTTATAAGGGATGTTTAAAAAAGACTTTTTTTAAATACAGCTTCACTTAACAGTACAAGTTTTCAGAAAAAAGAAATGTATATCACAGTTCTGAAAAATAGCTGACTTAACTGATTAAGATTTACATTTTTTGTACATTTTTAATAGAGGTTTTAACCTTTATTTAGTTGTTGCTTTATCCTCTTTATTAATATTTTCATAGTTTAAAATTTTATACACTTCACATCTCTCTTTTTCATGCTATTTTAGATCATTTTTACTTCATGCTTTTTTGTAAATTTTGGACTGTAGCTACAATAATGCCTCTATGTATTTACACAGGTGTGTGTGGATGGCATGTCACGCCTTAGCAGTTCTGCGCTAAATAATGAATTCTTCACTCATGCATCTCAGTGCTGGAAGGAGCGGCTTGCAGATGGTGAGTATGTTAGTTAATGGCAATACAGTCTACTAGAAAAATAAAAATCTTTAAACAGTTAACTTTTGTTTTATTGATCTATTAGCTGTGCTACTCTTCTTCACCGAGGAAATTTCCTATGTGATAATGCACCAGTCCTCATACTTTTTAGAATTTAGAATGAAATTGCCTTCAGTTACTCTTTCTGCACCAAATGATGTCATTTGAAAGACATTATTTTATTTTCTTTCACATTGAGAAAATGTTCCAAGTCATTTGATTTTTTCCAGTTTTGCAACTAAATGTGCCAAAAGTATCGACATATCGTCAAGTATCAATTTTAACATTTTAGAATTACTTTGATACTTATTTGAAATAATATTGATTCTGTACCTACATTACAAATGCACTTTTGGTTTGCAATGGCTAAAGTTGCAGCTCTGTTTCCACCCAGTCAGAGGTGTTAATATGCCAACTTGAACAGGTTCAGTGTCTTCATTAGCACAGTTTTTGACCAAGATGGTAGCCGGAATGGCACCTGGCATTACTTTGGCTTTGTGGTACATGGGAAAGGAAAACCACAAAGTAACATGCAAGGGCTTCATGCAACATTTAGTTCTATATAATACCAACTAAAGGGGCAAACACAATCAGTTTACTCAAACACTTAAAGGCAGTGACATAAATGTTTAACACATTAAGACATGGCTCAGCAATTATTTTTACATGTGGGGCAGACTTATTTTGTGCTGTTCTTTCAGGGGCAACAGTTCTTAGCACTGGCGCTTCTTCACTACCTTGATTTTTTTGAAACTGTTGCCACTAAGTGTGCTACCGTAGCACATTATTTTCTTTTATTACATGTGATTTTTAAAATATTTCATCACATTTAGTATATAATATAAGGTGATATAACTTTTCAGGGCTCAATTGCATAAACAGTAGTCCAACCTCTCACTGTACTCATACATTTACAGCTGTGCTTTAGATTACATATTTAGTATGTCGGGTCTCATGCAGCCCAGCAAAAGCATGTCTCATGGAAGAGGCATTTGTAACCACAAACTTCAGACACAGTAAAACCCCACACATTATTAGAATAAAATAAAGGATATTTATTCACTCCAAGCAACTTTCCAATGATCACCTCTCTAGTGATAAGCCACAAAATACAACCAATGAACAATAAAGCACAATTCTTTCATTCTTTCTCCTTCTGTTCTCCAGTTGAGTGTTACCTGCTATCTCCGGTCTCCCGACTCTGACTCTCCCATGTGTGGCAGTGGGCTCTCTTTTATGTCAGACCTGGTGGTATTCCCAGTGCCACATCATATCCTCTGGGGAAAACACGTCAGGGCCATGAGAAAAATTGGGAGGTCCTCCCCTGAAAATGCCCTCTATCTATCAATAAAGCAAGAGAATGTTCTTGATTGTGATGTTTAGTGTAACCAATTTTGAGTTTGAGCAAGATCAGTAGTAGTAATAGGATTGTAAACATCAAAATGACCACTGCATGAAGCCCCTGTGAGCCACAGTCTTTTAACTGACCAGATGTTTACCCCAAATTTAGCGAATAATGTACCATTTCTGTAAACTTCAAATACAGTACACTTGTAAAAATTTCTGATGCATCCTTAGTGTAGTGCATCATCATAATTGTCACCATTTGTGTTATATGAGAAAACTTGGTATTTTTCTGTCTCACTACAAACGGGGAAATTTGATGACAAACTTTCAAACCTAATGCATCCATCCATACCATATTCACTGAATGATGGACAATAACATAAACAATTTCCTTCTGCCTTTATACATATTCTGTGTAGAATTGGTGCATTATCCATCAAAAGAACTCAATTTTATGTGATAAACACCAATATAAAACTTGAAACAGATATTGTTTGTGCAGACAACAGTTTTTAGCAGAACTCCTCTTCTCTTCTACACAGCTATGTCTGCATGGCATATGTCAATGCCTTGTCTTTCTCCTGTCTAGCATCATGTTCACACACTCTCAGATGGGCTATAAATTTAATATAAGTTTCCAAGCTAGAAATTTCACATGAACGCACTACAATCTTGGAGCTGTGCTACCCGAATTGTCTGAGTTGTGATGTAACACAGACGTTTCACCTTAGTCAGTTGTTTAAAATAGTAAAATATATAACCTGGTCAACAGGAAGTGGAATGTTTTGGCTGAGATGCATTTGGAACAAAGGTATACACGTTTAATACATTTATTTTTCTCTTTATTTCCATATAAATTTCTGTTTACCTGTTTAGTAGTTTTTTTTTTTTTTTTTTTTTTTTTTAACTGCAACCTCACATATCTCAGATAGTCTGAACATAAGCTCGGGTCAACACACTGAAGTATAAATGTGAAACATCACAACTTGAAGCTCTGAATATGTTAAGAGTTCCAGAATGCACATAAGACACCCTCTCCCTTTTTCACTCGTTAGTCTACCGTATTGGTCAGTGTTGCTGTTAGGCTACACTGTTCTGCTGAACATAACGCTATTGCGGACTGCCATGACTATAGAACAGTAGACAGAAAGTGCAAGCCACTTAAAAAAAAAAAAAAAAAATTTGGAAAGAGTACAGACCTCAGTAACACTGTCTCCCATGGCTGTAGCAATGGAGGAGTTTTAAATAGTTACTGATTGCGTTATTCTTTCTTCGTGTATTTTTGTTGGTAAAAATAAGCCTGCTTGATTTCTGCACAGTGAATTGTCAGTATGGTTTTGTTCCTTGTGTCCATGAATGGGCATTACAATATTTATGTGAAGGTGTTTGGCACAACTGTTATGAATGTGCTCATTCCAAATAAAGGCTATAATGTTAAGTCAGCTGTGTGGAATAGGTTCAGATATGAAAGATCAGATGTTGATCAAACTAAAGTAAGATGCAAAATGTTTAGAAAGACAAAAACATGTTAAAGTGACAGCACTTCCAGTTTATATTAGCACAATAAACAGAACAACAGAATGCACAGGATGAATTTAAAGCCTAACCCCGTCCAACAGCCCCCTAATTTTCTTCGGCTTGCTTCAGCATGGACTGCATAAGGTGCACTCCTTGTTATTTAGTGCCCTTCATAATGTCTGGAACAAAGATACATTTTTCCTTGTTTACCTCTCTGCTCCACAGTTTAAAAATACAAATTAATTCACATATGAGTAAAGTGCACTTTATAAATTTTAATTTAAGGGTACTTGCATACATGTTGATCACAGCAACACTTTTTCTACATGCCACCCCCATTTTCAGGGCACCATTATATGTGGAACATTGCAATGATAAGTGTATATATAGGTCTGTGCCACCACCATCTACTCAAAGCATCATGATGTTCCTACATTGATGGATTAAAAGCCAGAAATCTACATGACCATCATCATCAAGTCCTTCCGTGAGAACCCTAAATACAAAGAGGACTGTTTCATTTATGTGAGGTAGAATGCCCAGAGGGGACTGGGCGGTCTCATGATCTGGAACCCCTGAAGATTTGATTTTATTTATTTATTTATTTATTTTTTCTTTTTTGTCCTCCCTGGCTATCGGACCTTACTCTTATTCTATGTTAATTAATGTTGACATATTTTATATTCTTACTGTGACTTCTATTTTTCTATTCTTCATTATGTAAAGCACCTTGAGCTACATTTTTTGTATGAAAATGTGCTGTATTGAAGCAGTTATAATTAGTAATTTGTCTCATATCACTTGCATGCACTGACTGCTTGAAGTCTGTAATTCATAGAAATCACCAGCTACTGAGTATCATCTCTGGTGATGCTCAGCAAAGCTTCTAATGAATCCATCCATCTTGTCCCCTCAAGTCTTCCCATCAACATCTGGAAGGCATGCTCAATTGGATTTAAATCATGTGACTAGCTTGGCCATTCTGTAATTTCCTTTTTTTAACTTTGAAAAAGTCCTGTGTTGCCTTTGCAGTATGTTTGGGATATGTACCATGTTGTTGTAAGATGAAGCACCATCCATTGAGTTTGGAGGCATTTACTGGAATTTGAGAAGATAAGATTTTTCTGTATATCTCAGAATTCATTGTGTAACTCCCATCAGTAGTTCCATCAAGTGTGCCAGTACCTGTGGCAGCCATACATAACCATGCCAGAAACCCCCACCATCATGTTTAAAGGATGAGGTGGTATGCTTTGGGTCTTGGGCAGTTTTTGTCCCCACACTTTGCTCCTGCGATCACACTGATACAGGTTCATCTTTGTCTCACCTGTCCATAAGGCCTTTTTTCCAACATTCCCCGTGTTATTTAAAGTACTTTTTTGCAAACTGTAATCTGGCCATCCCATTTTTGTAGCTAACTAGATGTTGCATCTTACAGTGTGGCCTCTGTATTTGTGTTCTTGAAATCTTGATCTATTGATAATAGTCTCATTTGGAGCTTTTTCTTTGAGGAGGTTAAGGTTTTATTTTTTCCATATTACTCAGTTCTGTGACTACTTTTATGGGATGGATGTGTATTGGATCTAGAACTAAAAATTATATATGTTTAACTTTAATAATTTAAGGAAGTAAAACTTTTAAGGTCAGAATCTCTGTATTATGTTTGATTGTGAACTGTTGCTCTGAGCACATTCGGTCCTATCTAGACTGACCTGGCATGTAAACTTTTATTTTGTCGTGTCTGGACTACTGTAATGGACCTTACAGTGGTCTTCCTAGGTGTTTTCAAATTGATCTCACAAAAACACATATAATTGCAAAGGAGTATTATTCCAGTACTGTAATTTACAAAGGGTCAATGGTTATTTTTTGTTCTTTTTTTTTCTTTTGTTCTTCTTTTTAATTTTAATTTAAGCTTTGAGTAGTAGGACACTGACCAATTTACTGGATTTAATTTATTCTTATGTGCACAACGGAAACTGTGTAAAACTAGAGCCCATGCCTTTAACTATTTTCTTTCAAAACCTTAGAATTCCTTGTCTCTTTCAATTAAAAAGATTTAATTATGTGATTTATTTGAATCTTAAGTACTTGCTTTTTTGATCTGACATTTTATTTGTTAGTTTGTAATTTTAAACTGTGAAGCAGAGGGTCAATCAAGGAAAAAGGTATCTTTGTCACAAATGTTATTGAGGGCACTGTAAATGTGGTGTGATGTTTCTTATGCCATAACAAACTGTCAATTAAACAGAATTTAAAATAAAAATCAAATTTTGATATATCCACATACTGCTTATTAAAAAAAGAAAAACATTTAATGAGGTGTACTTACTTTTTCAAACACGTGACTGTTTCTTGGTAAATGCTTGATTCCATTACATGTAGAACTTATTCTTGGTGCATTCTGTTGTTTTTTAATTTTACTTGTGTTTATTTTATGTTTACATTTATGTAAAATGGCTAAGAATTTTTTGTATAAAGAGGCATTTAAAAAAATCTTTGTAAGAAGGGTTAGAAAGAAATCAGTTGCTGAATAACCATCATCTTGCACTGAAAAAATGAGAAAGTTTCCATACACTCCAATCAACTTAACAATGTCCAATTTTTAAATGGCAAACATTTTCAGGTACATTGTTTCAGATTAATTTCCAAAGTTGCCAACAATTGTGAATGTGTTTTTGTTAAAAATATTTTTTTCTTAATTAATTTCTTTCTTTAAATGAACTTGTTTCAATTAAAAGTCAGATGTTTCTCATTGTTTCAGTACAAGATGATGGTTCTTCAGTGGTGATTTTTTTTTTCTAACCCTTCTTACTAAGAAGGAGCTAAACTATCTGAACAGGATTCAGCGCTTCCTGGTCCAACCAAACTGTACTTCAGAAAGAAGAAAGATGTACTGTCACTTAACATTGTGTTGAACTTATGGTTGAAGACATTCATTCATATAATTTTATAGTATTTTACAGTTATTGGACAAATTTGTCAGAATAAGTTTAGAATGTGCACATGCTCAGATAAATGAAGTAGTTTATAATGTTACCATTCTTTATAAACCCTATGCTGAAATCACCACAAAATAATAGACCCCTCATTTATTGTTACACTGTGGGGGTTCCCCCCTCTGCCACACATGAAAGTTTAAGCCCTGCATTGTATTTTGATATTTTTTAATGCCAGAACTTGTTTACTTAAATGATATTTGGGTAACTACTTGATGGATATACCCATATTTTAAACCTTGTTTTTACTGTTAGTATTTAAATATTTTATATTTATATTACAGAAGAATATACAATGCTTTAATACTGGAGATACTTTAAAAGGTTTCATAAGGTATTGAGTATCATAAAATTTAGCTGGTATTCTAGTGTTGTGAATGTATATGCGTCAAAATCCAAAACTTTTTTGCAAAATTTGTATATGGAATGTTTGTATAATAACAGTAAAGCATCTTTATCTGATAAAAAAGATAAGGAAGAATGGGTATTCTAAAACTGAGTTTATACTATTTAATTTTCTATAAACTATAAAAAGTAGGTCATATTTATGTATTTGACAACATTCAAAAATTGTACCTGTTTGATATGTTCTGAACACTTTGTTCCAGGTGAATTCACACATGAAATGCAAGTGCGAATCCGACAGGAAATGGAGAAAGAAAAAAAAGTGGAATTATGGAAAGAAAAATTCTTTGAAGACTATTATGGACAAAAGTGAGCATATTCATTTTTCATTACCTGATGCTTTTTGGATTTATTTAAAATACTTCCTATATTTTGTACTCATCTCTTTACTTCTCCATTTGATAGTGTCCAAGGCTATACCTCATGATAACCAAGATGGCTATTTTCTTTCATCTAAAAACAAAGTATCTTATTGAGGTTGAAAATGGTACACATATTTGTAATTTTGGCCAACTGTAGCAATTTGCATAGAGGGCAAGAGGATGTAGTTTGGTCTTGTAATGTAATATATATATATATATATTATATATATATATATATATATATATATACACTCACCTAAAGGATTATTAGGAACACCTATTCAATTTCTCATTAATGCAATTATCTAATCAACCAATCACATATCATTTGCTTCAATGCATTTAGGGGTGTGGTCCTGGTCAAGACCTGAACTCCAAACTGAATGTCAGAATGGGAAAGAAAGGTGATTTAAGCAATTTTGAGCGTGGCATGGTTGTTGGTGCCAGACGGGCGGTCTGAGTATTTCACAATCTGCTCAGTTACTGGGATTTTCACGCACAACCATTTCTAGGGTTTACAAAGAATGGTGTGAAAAGGGAAAAACATCCAGTATGCATCAGTCCTGTGGGCGAAAATGCCTTGTTGATGCTAGAGGTCAGAGGAGAATGGGCCGACTGATTCAAGCTGATAGAAGAGCAACTTTGACTGAAATAATCACTCGTTACAACCGAGGTATGCAGCAAAGCATTTGTGAAGCCACAACACGCACAACCTTGAGGCGGATGGGCTACAACAGAAGAAGACCCCACCGGGTACCACTCATCTCTACTACAAATAGGAAAAAGAGGCTATAATTTGCACGAGCTCACCAAAATTGGACAGTTGAAGACTGGAAAAATGTTGCCTGGTCTGATGAGTCTCGATTTCTGTTGAGACATTCAAATGGTAGAGTCAGAATTTGGCGTAAACAGAATGAGAACATGGATCCATCATGCCTTGTTACCACTGTGCAGGCTGGTGGTGGTAGTGTAATGGTGTGGGGATGTTTTCTTGGCACACTTTAGGCCCCTTAGTGCCAATTGGGCATCGTTTAAATGCCACGGGCTACCTGAGCATTGTTTCTGACCATGTCCATCCCTTCATGACCACCATGTACCCATCCTCTGATGGCTACTTCCAGCAGGATAATGCACCATGCCACAAAGCTCGAATCATTTCAAATTAGTTTCTTGAACATGACAATGAGTTCACTGTACTAAAATAGCCCCCACAGTCACCAGATCTCAACCCAATAGAGCATCTTTGGGATGTGGTGGAACGGAGCCGTGCCCTGGATGTGCATCCCACAAATCTCTATCAACTGCAAGATGCTATCCTATCAATATGGGCCAACATTTCTAAAGAATGCTTTTAGCATCTTGTTGAATCAATGCCACGTAGAATTAAGGCAGTTCTGAAGGCGAAAGGGGGTCAAACACCGTATTAGTATGGTGTTCCTAATAATCCTTTGAGTGTGTGTGTGTGTGTATATGTATATGTGTGTGTGTGTATATATATATATATATATACAGTAATCCCTCCTCGATCGTGGGGTTATGTTCCAGAACTCCCCGTGATAGGTGAAAATCCGCGAAGTAGAAACCATATGTTTGTATGGTTATTTTTATATATTTTAAGCCCTTATAAACTCTCCCACACTGTTAACATTATTAGAGCCCTCTAGACATGAAATGACACCCTTTAGTCAAAAGTTTAAACTGTGCTCCATGACAAGACAGAGATGACAGTTCTTTCTCACAATTAAAAGAATGCAAACATATCTTCTCTTCAAAGGAACGCCGTCAGGAGCAGAAAATGTCAGTGAGAGAGAGCGTGACAGAAAAGCAAACAATCAAAAAATCAATACGTGCTGTTGAGCTTTTAAGTATGCGCACCGCGATAAATCAGCTGCAAAGAAGGGAGCAATGTGAAGGTAATCTTTCAGCATTTTTTAGAGTAGTGTCCGTATCTTCTAGGCAAACATCCTCTGTGCAAACAGCCCCTCTGCTCACACCACCTCCGTCAGGCGCAGAGAAAGTTGGAGTGAGTGAGAGAGAACGAGAAAAGCAAACAATCAAACACCGCTCGGGAAGCACATCGTATATCATTGAGGAGTTTTATTTACGTAATACATGCTCTGATTGGGTAGCTTCTAAGCCATCCGCCAATAGCGTCACTTATATGAAATCAACTGGGCAAACAAACTGAGGAAGCATGTATTTTAAATTAAAATGCCCATTGTCCGCAGAAATCCGCAAACCAGCGGAAAATCCGTGATATATATTTAGATATGCTTACATTTAAAATCCGCGATGGAGTGAAGCCGCGAAAGGCGAAGCGCGATATAGCCAGGGATCACTGTATGTATATGTGTGTGTGTGTGTGTGTGTGTGTGTGTGTGTATATATACAGTATATATATATATATATATATATATATATATATATATATATATACTAGCAGAATACCCGTGCTTGGCAGCGGAGAAGTAGTGTGTTAAAGAAGGTACGAAAAAGAAAAGGAAACATTTTGAAAATAACGTAACATGATTGTCAATGTAATTGTTTTGTGTATTTGGCGGCAGCGTCACAAAGTTGTTTTCGGTAGCTGCATCAGAAAATGTACCACGACGTCTGACACGCCTCCTTTTTACTGTTTTCTCACAGCTTGGATTGCTGCTGTCATATATATATATATATATATATATATATATATATATATATATATATATATATATATATATATATATATATATATATATATATATATACCTATCTACATCATATATACACACACATACATACATACACACACACAAATTATATATATGTATGTATGTGTGTGTATACTATATATATATATATATATATATATATATATATATATATATATATATATATATATATATATATACACACACACATACATATACTTGTGTGTGTGTGTGTGTGTATGTGTCTATATGTGTGTGTATAGGTTTGGTCACTGAGTGCAAGGGAAAAATAATAAATTATAGTCTATAAGTTATTAAACAGTAAAACATTAACGTTTTAAGAAGTACAGGTACATTGAAATTACATTTTCTATGTGAGCGTTCAAATTTGTGCCTCTGGTAATGTGCCTTACCGGCATTTAAAGAAAATTAGTTTTGTGTCCTCTGCAGTGTTAAGAGAAAGGCTTTGGTTTGGGATAAAAGGAAAAAAAGGTGTAAAGAAAGGAAAGTTGCCTTTTTCTTTTATATAGTATAGAGAGATGTGTTCGCTGACATTATGATCGCCTTTTGAGGACAGTCGCGGTGGGTCTTGTGTAGACTGGTGAGACGTCCCCGCCATTAATCGGCTGTGATGGCACTGTCAGTCCTCCACTCCTGTGCGTGTCTTCATAATCCGAGCTGAGGACCTCATAGTCGTATATGTGTAAAAGAAAGTGTGAATCGCCTTAATATTATTTTGCCGTGGTGTAGAAAAGGGGTCCCGTGTTTGCACTTGTCTGGGCTATAGCGCAGGGGGAGGATGAAAAAAATTAAAAGTACTCACTTTGACTTAAGGCAAAAGCTAGTCAGCGTCTCAAAGGCCGGCACAGCTGTGCGCGCTGGCTGCTCGACTTTTGCTGGGCAGGAGACCCCAGTTTTTGCAGACACGTTCATGATATCAAAAGTCTCAGCGCTCTTTGGAGGTCATTCATATATATATATATAGCAAAATACCAGCGCCGCAGCGAGAAGTAGTGTGTTAAAGAAGTAATGAAAAAGAAAAGGAAACATTTTAATAATAACGTAACATGATTGACATTGTCATGAGTGTTGCTGTCATATATATGCCTGCCTAAATAAGTCACCCTCGCTTTGCTCTTACTTTTTTACCGTTCATTTAATCATGGCTAGTGGCGGAAAAATTATAAAATGGAAGGAGGATGGCTTTACCAAAACAATTATTGATGGCGAATCGATTATTCATAAAGCTTGAATTGGTGATCTGTTTTTCTGTGTTAACCTCATATTTTTCATACTTCTTCTCAAACTAAGGTGGTGCGAGGGTAAAATGAATCGGGATGCGCTGATCAATGTAATCGGTGTACCAGGAAATCATGCATTGACAAAAGCTCCCTTTGCTTGTAATGCAAAGTGTGATTAAATGCATTATTTTTAGCGTTATGGAGCACATGCATGAAGCTTCTCAGCTGTGCTTGTGCTAAGAAAAGGAAAGATTTTAAAAATAGCGTAACACGATTGTCAATGTGACCTTTTGTAAGTAGTGCCTGGAGGATTCAGTGTGGAGAAACTCTAGAGACAGCGTGTGTATTAACTTGTGGATTTTTCTGTGAGTATTTGGTGGCAGTCTGACGAAGTTGCTTCGGAAGACGGCGTTAGCTGCAGAGCTCAGCTCAGAGCGAAATGAGATGAATGGGAGGGAGATGATGGCGTGACTCCCCACCCGCCTTAACTGTCAATCCCCCACAAACACAGTCTCTCAGAATTTGCATAAGCACACCCCTTCACCTACAATTTTAACTTAGTTACAAAGTGATCAAAACTCTTGTTTATATCCAGCGTCCTCTCATTAAACTTGTATCCCGCATTACCTGTGGGCATGTGAAACGCCAGCGGTAGCCTGTCTATGAACTTAATTTAAAGTTTAGGTTTACACCTTGCTTTCTTTCGAGGTAGCAGCACTCATGAATATGGTAGTATATGTCACTTTCGCTTCTTATTGTTTGCTGCCTTCTCAATTATATAATGCATGTTTTCTTAAGCGCTTTTGGAGGTCTTCCTGGTTTTCTACGCACTGCGTTGACAGTCAGTTCACGTGATTACGTGGGAGGCGTGATGATGTCACGAAACTCCGCCCCGTCTTTCCAGCTCAACTCTATTACAGTTAATGGAGAAAAATACCTTCCAGTTATGACCATTAGGTAGAATTTGAAATGAAACCTGCCCAACTTTTGTAAGTAAGCTGTAAGGAATGAGCCTGCCAAATTTCAGCCTTCTACCTACACGGGAAGTTGGAGAATTAGTGATGAGTCAGTGAGTGAGTGAGGGCTTTGCCTTTTATTAGTATAAAATATATATATATATATATATATATATATATATATATATATATATATATATATATATATATATATATATATATATATATATATATATATATATATATATATATATATATATTTATATTTATTTATATAATGTAGAGAGAGATTTTGAATTTTATAGAAATTATGTTGGCTTCAATTTACATTGGTACGTTACTGATTTCTTCAAAACAAATACATTATGCATTCAATTAAACTTCAGGGAAAATAGGTATTTCATTTTTTTTTTTCTTTCCAGATTAGACTCCTGCAACTCAAGAATGCAGGATATTTGAAGAAAACAAAAGTTTTCACCGCACAACATAGATAGACATCACTGTACCTAAAAAAGTCATGTATTTTGTGCACACACTTAATTTAGTGATTCAGGGAATCTCATGATTGTTTCATAGATGGACCACTGCATCCAGAGCTTGTTTTCAAATCAAACACCAAAGCGTGGAGTTTATTATTATATTGGAACAGTTCTGTTCATATACTCAAATGCTACTGGAAGCAACAAGCTGCAGTTACTGTAGCTTTGGTATGTAGGAACAAGTGCTCAAGACATTGATATACCTATCACCAATATTGACTCAGAAATGGGGTGGTTTACAAAAAGGAGGAATTATACATAAGTTGATCTTGTGCTCCTCTCAACAGCAATTCTCTAGCGTAAGTCTCAAAGTTAGGTTTCCTGGTTAAATCCAAACATCTTTCTCTGATATATCAGTAGCCAGTGAATGCAGGGGATATTTTTAGAGGAGGGGTCTTCACTTCATGCGAGTGTTGACATTCTCATTTTTCTTAAAGAAATATAATATTTTAAGTTCATCATACATCTACGAGGGCCCACAGTTATCAGGTCAGTAAAGCATTCAAGAAATAAATAAAAGGGCAGCCGTTGTTGTAACAGTGTTTAATGGTAAAACAGAAACAAAAAAGCTGAATTTAAATTAGAATGATTTTGCACAATGGTAACTTCATATTATGTTACTGCAGTACCGATATGTTAGTACTAAGCCTGGGAAAGTTAACACGTTAATTTCTATGATTAATGTGGAATGTTTAATGTGTTAAAAAATATTGTTGAATCCAGGTCCAGCAACAAGGTGATCACATCAGGAAATGCTTTGGTCAGGTCAGCATTTTCATGCGGTTGTTTTTTTCCCCAAAATTGCATATTTCTCAATGCCTTCCCACATGTCAATACGTGGTGCTGTTATTCATTTCCTTGATTTATATATACCAACATAAGTGCAGGGGAATGGGAGGAAGGGGGGTTTATGGTAGTCCTGGAGCAATAGTAGAAAAGTAGCAAAGGTAAAAATTATGGTTTTTTTTTTGGTTTTTTTTCGATTCAATGATATATCACATATATGTGCAAAAATATGTTTTTTTTTTTGAGTGCCATTAAAACCAAAATTTGTTTCTAGTACCTCAGTATTTAACTTTCTGGTCTGCTAGGTAGCTTACAGTAGTATAATGACAAAATTCTGTGAAACAGAAGTATAATGATTATCCCTACCCATTATTCCAGTTTGCAGTATCTGCTAATTTATGCAAAGTATACAACATAACCACCCAAGTAATGCATGCTGTCAGTTTTTAAGCGAGACAACTGCTACAGAGAACTTTTTTTTAGCATGCCAGGATCAAAGGTGTAGGAAGAGCAGTGTTTTCCAACTGTTTTTCTGTGGTGGCACACTTATTGTAACCCAAAAAATCCCAAGGCACACCACAGTTCACCAACCACAAAAGCATTAACTGTATACAATTTGCTAAACTGTAAGAAAGGGGCGGGACTATCGGAAAAGCTGGCAAAAAAGCAGCTTGGAGGTTGGTGTTCACAGACTTAGTGAGTACATTGGGCACGTTTTCCCAGCTGCTTCGTCCCTTTGCCCACACATACAAGTTGGAGTGTGTGATATGTATTGTCTACGGTAATATCTTCATTATTATTTTAACAATGTGTGAGCTGAAATTATTGAGTATGTCACTCACTTTGCAAAAAACAAAAACGTGCCTTACATGTTCACACATTCACTGTCTCTTATAACCTAACAGGATAGACTATTGTGTGTGTGTGTGCAGAGTAATCACACAAGTGAAGCTAGTGTAGCTGCCTAAAACTGAGTTAGCAAAAAGCACCAGGTTATAAACAGCCTCGCAATCTACGTCATTAGATTTAATTGCAAGGCGTGGATCATCCTTACTCACATGGAGGTGTTTTGGTTTTGAAAAGACTGATGTTGCTTAAAAGACAGAAGTGTGCAAACTGTGTCAGGATTCATTTACCATTAAAGACAATTCGACATCTAACTTGTTTCACCATCTACAAAGTGAAATTGATCTAGTATAGAGTGTCAAGGAGGGGAAAAATCTTAATCGAATTATTAATGTTTGAATAAATTAATTCTTTCAAACACATTATTTTTATTTCTGTAACAAGCATATGCCTATCAGGCACATTTTATTTCGCAAGCCGTTTTGGTTGGTGGATGGGTTGAGGGCTGTCCTCGATTCCAAAGCATTTTTTTTTCTTTCATTATTTAAAACACTCATACAGATCTGCACCTCCTCACCATGCTGTGATGAAACAAGGGAGAGAGAAAGGAAACAAAAAATCCCTTTTAGCAGCTATTAAAAAAACGCACAGGAATTCAGAGAAGTTAAGTCTCTGCACACTGCCATTGAAAAAGAGGTGGACGGTGTAAATCCACTTAAGTGGTGGGAAACTTGAAAAAACTGTGTGTGCATCCCTGCCTCAAGTAGTCTTTCTGAGAGGGCTTTCTGCACCGGAGGAAATGTAACAGGTAACTGTGCTGTTCTGAAGAGAGATGCTGCAAACAGACTGGTGACAACTTGAAATTTCCTCAGTAGAATTTTTATAATTGTTTTATTTTTTCTGATATCGTTGTGCAATATTGGACAGAGCTTAGAATTAGTAGTTTGTTTAAAAATGTTATAGATTGGGTTTTTTTGTGTGTGTGTTTATGCAATATATGACAGAACTTGTTTATAAATGCACTATAGTTTTTTTCATGTGCAGTGTCTGACAGAACTTAAGATTTTTACACAGTATTACAGTATGTTAAATTTTTGTTCTTGCTTGTATGCTGCACATTTCACCTTTTAACATAGCAGTTTATGTTTATACGCAATCTAATGGTCATGCCCTGTATTTCAATTACATTTAGTATTGTACATGTATTCCCTTTGTATATATATCTTAGTTACATTACGCAGAAGTGTCTGTGTAAAATGCTCTCATTATAATAGTTTTTTGGTAATAGTATAATTTTTTGAGTAAATGCTGTAGGCCAATTTTAAAATGGTTTACTCATACTTGCGTGGTTTGATCTCAGTAATACTTTAAGTGGTGATTTTAATGTTATTGTGTTATTTTACTTCAGTTTTAAGTAAATAGTCCTTTTTTCACTCCCCAAATTCGTCTTTGTGTGTATGTTTAACAAATCAGGCAGTGTGTTATAGTGATTAAGGCTTTGGACTTCAAACCCTGAGGTTGCAGGTTCAAATCCCGCTACTGACACTGCGTGAATATGAGCAAGTTACTTGACCTGACTGTACTCCAATTGGAAATCCAAAACAAATGTAACCAAATGTATCAAATGTTGTATGTCGCCTTGGATAAAGGCGTCGGCCTAATGACACAAACTTAGGTGATTTACATTTACTTAATTGCTGTTTCTCATTTATTTGTGAATATTCTGTGTTGAGTTTTTTTAAATAGGTTTCTTGTGTTGACCATTTTTCTTTTTTTAATTTTTATATTGACAGATCTGGTTTAACTAAAGAAGAATCATTGCAACAGACCTTGCAAAAGGAAGACGCTGAAAATGGACCAGGTGTAGGTACTCAAGTAAGACGCTCCCGGCCTCGTAATGGTGGACGTAGACGTAAAGATGGACGGCTGAGGAGACGATCCAGGACAGATCTCAGAAGCAGAGTTAGGCGGCCACTGTGTGCAAAGCCAAAGAATGAGAAGAAAATAAACCTCTGTGACACTATTGCTGTTTCAGGTGCCAATTCTTGCTCACCAAGAGAATGCAAGCAAGAACTGAGAGAAGATAAACCTATTGAGCAAGGAAGTGAACATGTACCTGAAACTGCAGTGACAGTAAATAACTCTGATAGTTCACTGAGACAACACTCTGGAGATGCGTCAGGTAAATGTGAAAGCCTTGGAGAAAATGAAGTTTTAGGAGATCATCTTGGTAATATCTCTGCAGTGGTATGCAATGAAAACAGTGCTGGAGAGGGAGAGATGAAGGATCAGAAGAGAAAATGTGCCGAGCCTATGGCCTCTACTTCCTTTCCCGAGAAGAAACCACGGCTTGATGATCGCCAGTCCTTTCGTAACACAATTGACTGCGTTCGCTCAGAAAAGCCACAGCCCACTAAAGAAGAGCCAAAAGTCCCTCCAATCAGGGTAAGAATGAATTTTCTTTTTCAGTTGGTAATAGAGAGAGAAAGTGGATAGGTACCATGGTTTATACAGAGTTGAAAATATCAGCATTGCATGCTGTCTTCACACCACTCACTGTGTAACAAAATTGAAAAATAAATTTGTGCTTAGAAGTAAATTTAGTTATGATTAAAAGTTGTGTAAACAGGAAAGAGTACAGTTAATGAAAATTACAAAAAAAAAAGTCAGGGCCAATTAAAAACAAAGCTGCAGATACTTAAAAACATATTTAGCTACATTTTTTCTGTTTCCCAAAGCTACATATAGTAAGTTCAGTTTCTGAATGATTGTTGTACACTTTCCTGATATACATTTGGAAAATTATTTAGTGTAAAATGAAGTAAGTAATTTCATCTGTACCTTGGCAGGCTTAGGAAAAGAAAGTGTGCTTCTCTAGAGCAAGCTATCTCTTGTTATGATTGGTTTAATCTGAAGACAATAAGTGCATCATATATGTCACCATGACATACTCCATAATAGGACTGACAAATTATACCAACATTTGGGTTTGAATACTTATATTAAAAATATGTACATATTCCAGTTAGGTATGCTTCAATCAGGTTTTTTTTTTTGAGCCAATGTTGATTCAAATTTTTTTTTTTTTTCTTCGTTATCATTTTCAAACTGGTTTTCTCCTGGCACGTTCATAACCAAACACAGAGAAGCCTTATTTGAAATGTGAAAGTGTTAACATTGCTATTTTCATAAGTAAACTATAGACTACAGGTGCTGCCTGTTAATTTTTATTAACAAAATGAAATTCTGTAGGTTTCTTATTCAGTGACTATAAAAATACTTAAATAAATAACTAAAATTCTCTTTAATATACATTGTTTTTTAACTAATAAAATGTGTAGAGGAAATATTTATCCATAACACATATTGCATTAAAGAAAATAAAATACTTCTCATAATTACAAGCTGTCATATTGTCTTCTATAATGATACAAAGCTTAATTTAATAAAGCAGTTTTCTCCATTTGTCAAATAAACATATACTGCTCAAAAGAATTAAAGGAACACTTTTTAATCAGAGTATAGCATAAAGTCAATGAAACTTATGGGATATTAATCTGGTCAGTTAAGTAGCAGAGGGGGTTGTTAATCAGTTTCAGCTGCTGTGGTTTTAATGAAATTAACAACAGATGCACTAGAGGGGCAACAATGAGATGACCCCCAAAACAGGAATGGTTTAACAGGTGGAGGCCACTGACATTTTTCCCTCCTCATCTTTTCTGACTGTTTCTTCACTAGTTTTGCATTTGGCTACAGTCAGTGTCACTACTGGTAGCATGAGGCGATACCTGGACCCTACAGAGGTTGCACAGGTAGTCCAACTTCTCCAGGATGGCACATCAATACGTGTCATTGCCAGAAGGTTTGCTGTGTCTCCCTGCACAGTCTCAAGGGCATGTTGGAGATTCTAGGAGACAAGCAGTTACTCTAGGAGAGCTGGAGAGGGCCATAGAAGGTCCATAACCCATCAGCAGGACCAGTATCTGCTCCTTTGGGCAAGGAGGAATAGAATGAGCACTGCCAGAGCCCTACAAAATGACCTCCAGTAGGCCACTGGTGTGAATGTCTATGACCAAACAACCAGAAACAGACTTCATGAGGGTTGCCTGAGGGCCCAAATGTCTACTGCGCCCTGTGCTCACTGCACAGCACCGGGGAGCTCAATTGGCATTTGCCATAGAATACCAGAATTGGCAGGTCCACCACTGGCGTCCTGTGCTTTTCACAGATGAGAGCAGGTTCACCCTGAGTATATGTGAAAGACGTGAAAGGGTCAGGAGAAGCCGTGGAGAATATTATGCTGCCTGTAACATCGTTTAGCATGACTGGTTTGGTGGTGGGTCAGTGATGATCTTGGAGGCATATCCATGGAGCGACTCACAAACCTCTACAGGCTAGACAACGGCATCTTGACTGCCATTAGGTATCAGGATGAAATCCTTGGACCCATTGTCAGACCCTACGCTGGTGCAGTAGGTCCTGGTTTCCTCCTAATGCACGACAATGCCCGGCCTCATGTGGCAAGAGTATGCAGGCAGTACCTGGAGGATGAAGGAATTGAAACAATTGCATGGCCTTCACGATCCCCTGACTTAAACCCAATAGAACATCTGTGGGACATTATGTTTCGGTCCATTAGGCGCCATCAGGTTGCTCCTCAGACTGTACAACAGCTCAGGGATGCCCTCATACAGATCTGGGAGGAAATGCCACAAGACACCATTCGTCGTCTCATTAGGAGCATGTCCCGACGTTGTCAAGCATGCATACAAGCTCGTGGGGGCCACACAAGATACTGAAAAGCATTTTGAGTAGCAGAAATTAAGTTTTTGAAAAAATGGACTAGCCTGCCACATCTTCATTTCACTCTGATTTTAGGGTGTCTACACAATTGAGCCCTCTGTAGGCAGAAAACTTTTATTTCCATTAAAAGAATTGGCATCCTTTTGTTCCTAAGACATTGCCCTGTCGGTATTTGTATAGATATCCAACTTCATATTGAGATCTGATGTATCTAATGTGTTTCTTTAAAGTGTTCCTTTAATTTTTGTGAGCAGTGTATATTTTCACACATTCATTCAGTTAATTGATTTTGGCAGTTAAACACTGCTTGAATTTAAATATACATTATTCATTTATTGTACTACAGCTTTTTTGCTTTAAAAATATGCATTTACTACTTTTATGCATTTTTGTTTGAAATCCCCCACCCCCACCCAAATGTGCAAGCTAGGCAATCCTAATTCTTGAGGGGTAATTATAAATATGGATTACCATTTTAATTATACAGTACTTGTTTCCTACCAAAACATAAAATACTGTATGACATAAACAAGCAAATAATAAACATGGTACAGACTTTAAAAAAAAAAAAAAAAACTCCAATTCTATTAAATGTTTGTAAGATGTTTATTAATAAGATACTAGGCTAACATGCTTAAGAAGTTTACAATTAATATAGACATTGTAACAAAGGTGCTATATGGACGCCTAACCCGAGACAGATGGACACGGAGACACATATAAAAATAAACAAACGTTTATTTTTCTTCACCCATGGGCGCACGTCTTCCACGTGACCCACAGGCAATACACAGTCCAAAAACACAACTCCACCACACAGCAACACCACCTTTCTTCCTTTACCACCACTCCTCCTCAAGCTTCGTCTCCTTCCTCCCAACTCTGGCTCCTCGAGTGGTGGTGGCTGGGCCCTTTTATAGCCCACCCGGAAGCGTTCCAGGTGATTGATCACCTGGTCCTAGTTGCACTTTCAGGTGGGGCTGAAGACTCATCCTGCCTGGCTGTTGGAAGCAGACAGCCCCCCTAGCGACCACCCCGTGTCCCAGCCAAGCTGTGGAGGACTCCATCTCCCAAGGAGCCCTGCAGGTGGTTGGGGAATCCCCGTCGGCCAGGGAGGCTGCCACCAAGCGTCCTGGGGGAGGTATTGGACTGCCCATGGTGGCTCCCTCAGAACATAAGCAGCAGGGGCGTCCCTGCTGGGCATGGGACCCGGCTGTCCTTCACAACATATTTTTCTAGCAGTCTAACATGCATATTGTTTACTAAGCAGAAATTTGAAATTCACCTGACTTTCCACTGGTGTAAAGATTAAGTCATGGCACGGTGAGTCAATTCATGTTTCACAAAAGGAGTTACTAAAAGTACTAAGTGTTGCATTGTAATGATAAGTATTCCCCCCTCTTTTTTTTTTTTTTTTTGTTGGCATACACTTTTCATTAACACTAGAATCCCTGAAGCCTATGAAAAAACTCCAGGCAGACGTATATATCTTTTACTTTGGTTAAATTCTTGGGGGGAAAAAAAGCACACTTGTTTTTTATAGCTGTCTCTTTTGTGAAAGTGTTTCTTTGATATTTGGACTTCAGTTTTCACATAATTTTACACTTCACATCAGCATTTGGCCAGTTATTAGCAGCACATGAAAAAAGCTTCTGTTTTACCAATGTGTTCAACATTTTTTGCCTTGCGTTTCCTGTCATACTACATTTACACAGATCATTGTCAGTACGTATTTGTTCCAAATAACAATATATTATTTACGCTTTTACAATTCAAGGCACCTCACACCCATATAAACAGACTTGAGCCGAGAGAACTTTTTATGTACGACTAAATCTGCATCGGTGGGGGATGGGAAGGATAGCAGGCTGCCTACTGCTGGTACTGATCGACACATTTGCAAAACAAAAGATGCTGCAGAGGAGGTGCAAGGGAATTTATTACGAGTTTTTTCATATGCTTCAAGGATTCTAGTATTAACAGCAGCTTAAAAATTCTGCTATGTAAAAAAAAAAAATAATAACGCAAAAAGTTTAAAGCAAATCACAGATTCTGCAAAAATGTAATTTGTGTAACCTTAATTTTTCATTTTCTCTTTGTTTTAGGGGTATGTATCAAACCAGCAGCATTCAAATAATACATGTGTGTTGATGCACCTATGTATGCTTTTCTGACACTGAAAATACTGTTTAAAATGACAGTTTTAAAGCTGTTAAATAGAAGGCATTGTGTTTAATAAGAAAGAAAATCCAGATACATAGCTAGAATAACACCTAGGACTTTTACATATGTCCTTGAGCAGAGCCATAAAACTGCTAGGCTAAGTGAACAAAAAATCATAATTGCCATTAGCAAAACATGTTAATATTGATGAAAGTGAAATAGTCATAGGATATTTCTGCAGTGAAGTATAACAGTCTACAAGTGACAGAGTCATTTTTCAAAGATTGCTTAGTTTGAAAATCATCAAAAAGGTGCATGGTTTCTGAAAGAACTTAACTATTTTATAGCTAACTTAGATGGACAATAGGCATCTGATTACCACCTAACACAAGTACGTACAGCACTGGTAGAGACTGAACTTTGACTATTATGACAGTAAAAATACAGCAGCAAAAATTTTCATATCCTTGTTGCTTTGTATTGGCACTGCAGTTTTCAGTTTACCATTCACTGTATGGATGTATCAAATGTATCTTGTGATTCTATTATAAATAAGAAGGGAAAACACACCATTTAAATGGTGCAACCCAGTACTGCTCACTAGCTGTGATTACAGTATTTGTTTTCATATTGTGATTTCTGCTGTGTGTGAAAGAGTTTATTATTCTCCTTGAATCTTTAGTAAGTACGTCTCTTCTTTTAATGACCATTTCTCTTTTTTCTTTTCATTTAGAAATTGGTATTGAGTTTTTTTTGTTTTCTTCAAATTAGAAAATTTCAAAATGGTAATACATCAGAATATATTGACAAATCCAGAACCTTACAATAAAGTATGCACTGCTCAAAAGACTAGTTAATATAATAAAGTTAGCTAAGTTACCACACTTTTTTTTTAATTTGTCACTGATGGAAAGTGCAGAAGAATCTTTAGTTATGAATGATGAACATCCCTCTTTATATATTCTAGAAGAAAGTACTGCATTATCCATTAATATTGTTCTTGCTTGTTTTTTGTTTTTTGTTTTTTTTATGTGTTAATCCAGATCCAGCTATCCAGGATCAAACAGCCCTGGGTGGTTAAGGGTCCTCCCACATACCAAATATGTCACAGGATTATTCCTAACCACGAGACAGGCAGGACTGGAGCACGGACATTGGCGGACATTAAAGCCCATGCCCAACAGGCTCGAGCTCAACGAGAGGCCGCAGCTGCAGTTGCAGCAATTGGAGGAGGTGGTGGACCTGGTGGAGGTGGAGGACCAGAGGGTGGTGGTGATGGTGGAGGAGGTAGAGGAGGAGAAAAGAAAGGTGGAGGAAGCAGCCATGAACCTGAGACAACAGGAGGATTTACAGATTGCATACCGAGCCATCTTACAGGAACACAACTACTGCAGGCCTCTATGACCTGCATTGAGGAGGACCTGGAACCTACAAAAGCAAATCATGCAAGTGAAACTGGCAAGGGAGAAGCCGTTTTAAGATCACTATATCGTGTTTCATCATCTCCAAAGACTACAGATCAGCTAACAGAAAGTACAGTCTTTACTGATAATACCTGTATTAATCACAGAGGTTCATCACTGCATAATTTTGTAGACTCCTTTGGAGAGAAACAGACTTCTGCCGAGAGGTCAGAAGTGAATTCTGAAAGTACATTGCAGAGTAGCCCATTCATTGGTAGCTGTTTGGAAAATACCGAGTGTCAAAATAATAGCACTGTAATTTCAGCCATCAAGGCAAAAGGAGTTACATGTTTAGCTCCTACATCAATTCCTGATACACTACCAAGATTTGGGGCAAAGGGCATCGATGCTTTACGCTTGGTATCATTTCAGCCCTTACTGAAGAGTTACAATAGACACACCATTGTAACGCAGAATAAAGATGAGCCTCTTACCAAAGAAGAAAATGTTTTCTTAAAAGTTGGTAATTGTGAAGATGACAATATAGTTTCAGCTGAAATATCATTAGAAACTACTGTAAATGAAAAGGAAATGCGGGCTGAGCTTCTGGAGCATGTGATACCTGGTGGAGGGAAAGCACACAAAAACAAGACTGGAAATTACAGCAGTTGTGCAGATGAAGACACTGTCCTTCTTGAGAAAAAGCAGGGTAATTCTCACTTAGCAACATTTGTTCAGGAAGAAGTGTTGCATACCGATTCAACAGATACAGCCTCTGACTTCGAGAATGAAAGCTGTGATAACTGGAGTTGGAATGGGTGTATAGAAAAAGATGGACCATCTTGTCAAGATGCAGAAGAAACCTCTGCTAATCAACTTAAAAATGGAATGGAAGTTAACCTCATTAATGGGACTGTTGCAGTATGTCTGCCTAGTAAAGGCAAATCACAAAGTTGTTATGAAGCAAAAGAGAACAGTTCATATAATACCCATGAGACTGCTCAGCTTCATTCAGAGTCTTTGACTGCACTGCAGAACACAATTAACAGTAGAAAATCTGGGCATACAATGCGACAGGTGTCATCTGTAGAAGCTAATAATCCTTTAGTGACACAGCTGCTTCAAGGTAATCTTCCTCTGGAGAAAGTCCTGCCTCAGCCACATAGTAAGCTTGAAATTAGTCGTCTATCTGTGCCTAGGCAGGACTGTAACTTTAAAAGAGATTTATCCACTGTTGCAGAAGGAACTATATACCAGCCATCAAAAGCATCAGTTGAAAGTAATGGAAAGGAAGCGGATTCTAATGTTTGTGTTGTAATTCCTCCAGCAACAGTCCAAGTACCTGCTGCAAGAAAAGATTCTTGGCCTGAATCTAAGAATACCTCAGGTGAAAAGTCATTGGCAGGCAACCACAATAAACAGGAAACTCAAGCGAAAGGCTTGGATGAAAAGAGGCCACCAAGTGGTTTTGAAGTAAATAAAGACCTTCCAGTTCAAACACCCTCACAAGGTGTTTTTACTCAGCAGACTACTAGTGTGAGGGAAACAACAAACCCACCTAAATTTCACCCTGCAGATGCAAATTCTGATTTAATTGCTGATAATCCCACCTTTCAATCTCAGAACAGTAGTTCCCAAGAGCACCTTGCTCGAGCATTGCAGACTGATGACAAAAATAACTTGGACTGTAGAAATTCTGTTGTAGATCCCGATCAGGCAGTACAGAGACAGGTGTCGAAACATAAAAATCTTAAGTTGGACTGGCTGTCCCAACAAATTCAGCCTGGTGCACAACATGAAAAATCGTCGTCCAGTGATGTTTTATCCAAGACCAGTTCAGTTATTAGCAAGAAGGAAGTTCAGCAAAATTGTGATCCCAAGGAAGATTTCTCAGGACGGTTGTTGAATATGGGAATGTCTCTTACCAAGTTCTCCCGAGAGCCTTTAAAACCCTACCAGGATTTTATGGAATCTTATATTCCTTTCCAACTTAATATTCAGCAGCAGTTTTATGGGAAGTTTCCCAGGTTACAGTTTAATAGCAATTCAGGTTTAAACTACATGACTAACATGTCTATTTCTGACAGTGCTTTCAGTGGTTTCTCAAAGAATATTGCCAATAGTGTGATGCAGCTCCGGCAAAAAAGTGGATTTGCAGGGAGTCATCATGCATCCATCAGCATTCAGACATTTGCAGAGAACAGTGTTGAGGAAATGGCCTTGAAATGCTCTTGCAGACTGAAAGCGATGATAATGTGTAAAGGCTGTGGGGCCTTTTGCCATGATGACTGTATAGGTCCCTCTAAGTTGTGTGTGTCATGTCTTGTTGTAAGATAGTACAAATTTTATTTTTTTATTTGTTTTTTTTTGTTTTGTTTTTTTTTTTCTTCTTTTGTTTGCTTTTTTTTCTTTCTTTATGGGAAGTGGGGGCAGGAATACATTCTGAATTTTTGCAGTGTGTGATGGTTTTGGGGCACAAAACAGTTAACTCTTGACACATTTTTTTCTGTTTATCATTAATGGTTCTGTCAAATGCAATGTGAACAATGAACCTTTTTATCTCATTTTAAAATGTGTTAGTCTTGCATGAGTATTTGCCCGGGAAGTCCAGCTGTTGGAAAGTTGCAATTCAGTAACTTGTCACACGACCTGTTTTACTTCCTGAAATGTTTAGTCTCTGAGGCATGATGATGATGCTGTTTGCGGGATGTTGCCCCACCCCACTCCAAAGTATTGAAAGGTTCTGTATATAATAAATCATACTTTTTATTGCAAACTATGTTTTTCTAATTATGAATTCAGAGTTGAGGTGTTTCCAACTACATTGTTGCCAATTTCGTTACCCGTTAACCTCCTGTGTACAGGCACCATGTAGTGGGAGTACAGTCTGTAGTGAGAATTTACAGATTGCACCATGCTTATTTGGAGGTCAGCGTTTATTTGGAAAGAGAAATGAACAAAACATTTTAATGCTTCGTTTACCTCTTGTTTTACGAGTACTACCAGTTTTGTTTTGTGTTATTTTTGCATTCTGTATACAGATTTAAGCACAGTATTAAAATAAACCACAGACACAGTTGTTGAACTGCCTACGTATTGTTACGTCAGTGCCAATGTTTCTGATAGTGATAATATTGCACTTTCAAATTAAGAAAATGTAATTGGGTATACGTACATCTTTTCAAAAGTATATTATCCAGAATTAGTTAAGAAGCTTTCTGCAAACAAATGGTTTCAGAATGGCAAGGTCCATAAGAGGGTGGTTTTTTATTTTCTTTTCTGTTTAATGGTGTATAAAAAAAAAAAAAAAAAACTAATTTAGTATTTGTCTTCACTTTGATAGTGGCGGTGCTTGTGATAAGATATATTTTTATTGTTTGGGAAGCAGCATGTACAAAATATTTTATTTAAAAATCCAGTGACTAGCTGTGATTCACAGTACCAGATTTATAAAAACAGGTAAGAACTATTAAAACTTATACTGAACATCATTCCAGTGAGCTTGTTTTTTGTTTTATGACAGTGCTGCACATTCAGGTTTTATTTTTTTTATTTTTTTATTTTTTCTAGTGCCATTTTTCCTTCTGCCTGCTTTATTATAGCATGAGATGTTAAACTGCTTTTCTTGCTCATACACGTAGAGTGGTTGTTCAATGATCTTTCTGTTTAGTAGTAGGCTTGTATGGGCCAGAGCAAATTAAAGTTGATTTTACACTGGCTCAGGATATAATTGTTGTACATTTTGTTAGTTTAGTTAGTTCAATTTTAGATTAAATTATCTCCTCTTAACAAGTTTATATTATGTACAGTGCCCTCCATAATGGTTGGGACAAAGACTCATTTTTCATGTAGAAGTGACCCCACTGTTTTATGCTTTACACGCCCCACCCTATTTCAGGGCACCATTATGTTTGTAACAGTTGGCATCACAGGTGTTTGATCGCTCGGGTGGGTTTCATTGCTTCATTAGCGCAGCCACCCAGTACCTCTGCTTGCTTGTACTTCTGATTGTTCAACATGAGGACAAGAGCTGTGCAAATGAAAATCTAAAAAGCAATTATGAGGCTGTAAAACAAGAACACACCATTAGAGACCTCGGTAAAACCTTAGCGCTACCTAAATGAACTGTTGCCAATATCATTAAGAAGAAAGAGCGCACTGGTGGGTCCCGGTAGACCAAGGAAGACATCCACTGCTGATGACAGAAGAATCCTCACGGTGGAAAAGAAAAAGCCTCAAACGCCCGTCCGACTGATCAGACAGAGGCTTCAGGAGGCCGAGGTAGAGGTGTCAGGGACTTCTGTCTTCAGGGGACTTCACGAACAGAAATTCAGAGGCCACACTGCAAGATGCAAACCACAAAAACAGGATGGCCAGACTACAGTTTGTGAAAAAGGACTTGAAAGAGCCCACCGAATTCTGGAAAAGGTTTGTGGACAGATGAGACAAAGATGAACCTGCCTGAGGGTGATGGCAAGAGCAAAGTGTGCGGGGATAAAGGAAACTGCCCAAAAACCTAAAGCAGACCCCCTTGTCTGTTAAACGTGGCGGTGCTGGGGGTGTTATGGTTTGGGTGTGCCTGGCCTGCTTGTCTTCATTGATGATGGAACTGCTGACGACACTCGCACAATGAATTCTGAGATCTCAAGTGCCAGTAAATGTTTCCAGTCTCAGCGGGTGACACTTGATGCTTCAATAAGGTCATTAACCCAAACACACTGCAAAGGCAACACAGGAATTTTTAAAGCTGACAAACCGAAAATCCCTGAATGGCCAAACCAGTCAACCGCAGGCCTTCCAGAGAAAAGTTGAGAGGACAACACTGGCACCTCTGTCTGAAACACTACACTTCTGAAAAGCATTTATATTGATAATACTATAATCAAATGTGACATATGGACATTTTATTATTAACAGTTGCTAACATCTGTCTTTGTTCTTCACTGTGTATTATTCTGCCAAAATTCAAAGACAATGGACTCCATCTGTGAGGTTGAAGAGCTGCGTCTCTGATGTGAAGCACAGGAGCATCACAAGCTACAAATCCCGTCTCCATTTCTTTTCACGCAGTACAGTAGACCTTGGACTATACACAGCAGAAATTCTCTTGTTAATTTTGCATTCTTTTGATAAGGGTGGCGGTGACCAGGAGTTGGGGGGGGGAAACTCTGCTTCTTGGTGCAGAAAGAATTGTCTGCAACTTAACATCAGTAAAAGCTTGAAGCTGGTTATTGACTGTCACCCTGAGACTATTCAGGGGATGGATTACAGAAATGGTGAACTGCTACAGTTATTTGGGGGTCCACATCACTGGGGACTGGGCTGGTCTCGGGACATGTATAAGGAAAGACACAGTAGGCGTTTTTCTTTCCTAAGCAGGTTGTGTTCCTCCAATGTGGGAAGTGACATTTTTCACATCTATATCTCTGTGATGGCCAGTGTGATTTTGCCGTGCTGGGCTGGTAACTTCACCAGAAGACAGGGCCCCTAAATCAACAAGCTAATTAAAGGGGCAGGCTCTGGACCCCTGGAGCGAATGAAAACAAAACTGAGAGCCATTATGACCAATACTGCACATCCCCTCTCTGACACACCAACACTGAGGGCTTTCAGCTAACAAATTATTTAGCAGAAGTGTGTCAAGAAACACTATGGGGGCTCCTTTATACCAACAGCAATACGTCTACATCGGGGTGCCCACACTATTTCAGCTTGAGAGCTACTTTTAAAATGACCAGGTCAAAATGATCTATCTACATTAAAAATGATATATACATACTAAGTATACTTTATATATAAAATATATGTTGGTGTACGTTGCATATCTGCATGAAACCTTATGGCACAATACATTTATGATCACCACTTTACTCTCTGATGACTTACACTGAATGGAGTCAGCAAGGGTTGCACAGTCCAGACAGTAGCTGCTGGTAGGCAGGAAGGCCTCCAAATGATCGTCAGTCATGGTGGAATGGTATTTGGACTTAATAATCTTCATGTGGGCAAAGGCTGACTCAAATAAATAAGTAGAGCCGAATAATGCAGTCATTGAGGTAGCACATTTCCTCATGTTTGGGTACTTTTCCTCTGTGAGTTAAGTTCCAAAATTGTCCAAGAGCCCCAGACTTCGGCTGAATATTATCCTGTAGTGTCAAAATCTCATCCTCCACTGTAGAGGACTTTTAGGTGAAACAGTGTTTCAATTTTTGATACGAGTGAATCGCCCTCAACATCTTCCCTAAATGGATAGCACTTAAATGTAGCGATTGGCTCAAGTAGAGCTGAGTCTCAAAAGTCTGATAGGCAGTTTACAATCTGCTCTGTGTGGCGTATGTTGTCAAGTTGCGCACACGCCTTCCATTGCTTCTCCTGCTCTAACATGAGGTTTTGGATGTTCCCCAAATCAACGCGCTGCGGCTTTGAGGACAGATGTTGCATTTTTCATTTGAAAGCATTAACTGAGCTAATCATATTGACCATGGAGTTCTCTTTTCCTTGCAGCTGTAAATTAAGCTCATTCAACATGTTGGTCAGATCGGAAAAAAATGCCAAGTCTAGCAGCCATTGATCGTTATTAAGTTGCTTGTATTCTGCATGTTTAATGACAAGGAGAAACTCCTTTTTCTCTAGCCAGGGGTCTTGAAATCTCAGCAGGAATTTCTCCCTAGCCATCTGTCTGAACGAAGGCCTCTTTTGTCATCTCTCCATCTTGAATGACTTCTTATGCTTAACGATCGAGTGACTCACCCAGAACGATGCTTCGGTGTGTCTGCCTTTGCTTATGAATTCAGCCAAGTGAAAAATGACGGCTGTCCGATTAACTGCAATTTTAGTTCCCTCTCCTTTCTCTTTCTCAGATCGCTTTTCGGAAGGAAGTCAGTTTCATAGTTTTTATGAACAGTTTGAAAGTGCCTTTCCACATTTTCCTTCTTTGGTATAGCAATGATAGACTGACAGATCAGACAAACCCACTTTGATTGTGACATTGTGAGAGAAAAAAATCATCTTCCAATTCCACATCCAGCCCATACCCTCCCCAAACAATTTTTTTTAAAACCCTTCTTTAGTCGATATAAATTGGAAGGCTAACTAGATCACAGCTGGAGTTTTGCAGTAGCTCGTGCGTTTGATCGTGCGTGTAGGATGACCAGTGTGTTAGAAGAAAAGAGATCTCAGACTGGCCACCCTGTATGTCAATCAAGTGGCAAATGCCATAGGGAGGATATATGATAGACTAACGTTTAAAATATTATTTTTTTTGAATGTCAACCAAGGCGATCTACCTGCACTACCTTTCCGATGTACCGGTAGATCGTGATCGATGTATTGGGCAGCCCTGGTCTACATAATGCCCATTATTCAAATCAGAAGATTTCTTTCTTTTCAGTCATTCTAGTGTGTGTGTTGTTTGTTATAATACTGCATAATATTGATCTATTTATTTAGTCAGCATTCGGCCAAGTTCCTCCCTGGGGACAAAGCAAATACTATCGGTCTTGGTAAAAATATGAGTGAATGGTATACAAACTGCAGCACTTCCTATACAAAGTCTCATCTTCTTTACGGAACCAAAATTAGACCAATTAATTTTATTTCAAACCTCTTATATTTTATACTTGGTTGCAAATCACTTACATTCAATGACTATCTGAAGCCTGAAACCTGCAGATGTCAAGTGCCAAGCTTCTTCAAAGCCAGCTTTAGTTCATACTTGTTTTGGGGGCTCGTTACTCGTAGTCTTGTCTTCAGCAAGTCGAATGTGGGCTTGATCAAATTTAGACCAGGAGATCGACTCAGTCATTCAAGAGCATTCCACTCTTCGGCCTTGAAGAACTTGGTTCCATTAGATTTCTGGCTTGGTTCATCATCCACCATTCAGTAAGCTTTGACATTTGCTGTTGAGTCTGAGCAGCTCAGATGTCTGTGCACATCTCAGAACTCACCCTGATGCTTCTATTAGCAGTCACGTCATCAATAATAATAATTGAGCAGCCTTACTTGCTCAAGCCATAACAAAGACAATGTGCTAGGCTTAGGACTGTGAGCTGCCCGCTTTCTCTCTCCACACCATTGACTTTTCATCAAAGGGGAATTTCATCTCATCTGTCCATAAGACGTTCCAAAACGGTGCAGTTTTTAAAGGCAAAATGTAACCTGGCATTCTGTACTTGAGGCGACTGCTGGCCATCCCTCTGAACGTGTGCTTACACAAATTTATCTATCTATCATATACTCACTTTCTATCTATCTATCTATCTATCTATCATATAATGACTGTCTTATCTATCTATCTATCTATCTATCTATCTATCATATAATGACTTTCTTATCTATTATATACTGACTATCTATCTATCTATCTATCTATCTATCATATACTCACTTTCTATCTATCTATCTATCTATCATATAATGACTTTCTTATCTATCTATCTATCTATCTTATCTATCATATAATATCTATCTATCTATCTATCTATCTATCTATCTATCATATACTGACTTTCTTATCTATCTATCTATCTATCTATCTATCTATCTAATCTATCTATCTATCTATCTATCTGTCATCTATCTATCTATGACTTTCTATCTATCTATCTATCTATCTATCTATCTATCTATCTATCATATACTATCTATCTATCTATCTATCTATCTCTATCTATCTATCTATCTATCTATCTATCATATACTCACTTTCTTATCTATCTATCTATCTATCATATCTGATCTTATCTATCTATCTATCTATCTGTCATATAATGACTTTCTTATCTATCTATCTATCTATCTTATCTATCTATCTATCTATCTATCTATCATATATATGACTTTCTATCTATCTATCTATCTATCTGTCTGACTTTCTATCTATCTATCTATCTGTCATATAATGACTTTCTTATCTATCTAGCTATCTATCTTGTGGAAGCCGCAGACACTAATGGTTTAAAACACCACCACACGTTTATTTACAATTTCTACACACAGCCCGGTGCCCCTGCACCACACACCCTCAAGTCTGGGCCTCTCACTAATCCTCTTCACCGCCTCCACTCCTCTCCTCCGAACTTCGTCCTCTTCCACCCGACTCCAGCTACTGAATGGAGGGAGGCGGCCCCTTTTATGTTCAGAAGTGCCACATGAGCACCCCAAAGCACTCCAGGTGTCCCTGTTAATCCTTCCGCCAGCACCTCCGAATGTGGCGGAAGTGCTGACATCCAGGGCTTCTCAGGCATTCGGGCGACCCCTAGCAGTGACCACAGGCCCCCATAGGGTTGAGCTTCCATTCTCCGTTCCTGTGGCCCCCATACCAACCAGGGCGGCTGCCCTCTCGTGGTCCGGAGAAGGCGTAGTCCCTCTCCCAGTCCTTCCAGGCATCCCAGCAGGGTACTGCCCCCAGCTGCTCACCACTATACATATATATATACATATATATACACACACACACACACTAGGGGGCTTCGGTTGTCAACCCCTGGCCTGTGGTACATGCCAGCCACTTCATGTCTCTGCTGCTCGTGTATGTGGATTTTACTTTCACCAAACAATAAATCTTTTAATTCTCATGGATATACCTCTTCATTGTGTAGAAACACTACTTTTCCCTGATGGCAACACGAATTAGATAATCTACAAGACTCCGACTTAAAGTTTAAACCTCTAACCTGCTCTGCATGTGTATCACACCAATGTTTAGGAACTTCTTTACAACGTTGTACTTTGTCTTCCACTCTTTATCTTTTATTTCTGACCCTGCTTGGAGCTGAGCGTGCAGGAACCGTGTCTGACAATAATATTCAGATGAATGAGAAGTGATTGGGCAGTGGGTGTGAGTTGTAAATGTTTGAGAGGATGGCGGGACTTGGCAAAAAGTCTCAACTCGTGGGAGTTGAAATTATCTCGGAGAAAGTCTCGTCCCAGGATTTCCTTTTATAATATATATATTCACACATACAGTCATGAAACAGTTTGGGAACCCCTCTTGCACCGTATTATACAAATGATATTTTTCTCTGATTTTCCTAAATAGTCAATGCAAGTGGCAGTCAGCATTTTTTTTGAGTCATCAACCATCAGAGTATCATTCGAATGTTACTGAACAAACCTCCTAATGATAACAGTATGTTTTTCAAAATAAAAAACTTAAAATGCACTGTTCCAAATTATCACGCACAACAGAGTTTCCAAACATTTTATAGGCTGTAAAGAACTGAAATGGTCATTTGTTGAATTTGCAGCATTAGGAGGTCATATTTACTGAAATCAAAAGCTATTTCAATCAAAAACACCTTAACAGGTCAAGTTACATATTAACATCGGACCTCCTATTTGATAGCAGCTTCACAATTCTTGCATCCATTAAACTTGTGAGTATTTGGAGAGTTTCTGCTTGAATTTCTTTGCAGGATGTCAGAATAGCCTTCCAGAGCTGCTGTTTGGATGGAAACTGCCTCCCACCCTCATAGATCTTTTGCTCGAGGTGCTCCAGAGGTTCTCAATAGGATTGAGGTCAGGGGAGGATGGGGGCCACACCATGAGTTTCTCTCCTTTTATGCCGATAGCAGCCAATGATGCAGAGGTATTCCTTGCAGCATGAGATGGTGCATTGTCGTGCACGAAGATGATTTTGTTACGGAAAGCACGGTTCTTCTTTTTGTACCATGGAAGAAAGTGGTCAGTCAGAAACTCCACATACTTTTCAGAGGTCATTTTCACACCTCCAGGGACCCTAAAGGGGCCAACCAGCTGTCTCCCCAAAACATGACTCCGCCACCTCCTTGCTGATGTCACAGCCTTGTTGGGACATGGTGGCCGTCCACCAACCATCCACCTCTAAATCCATCTGGACCATCCAGGGTTGCACGGCACTCATCTGTAAACAGGACTGTTTGAAAATCAGTCTTCATGTAGTTCTGGGCCCACTGCAGCCATTTGTGCTTGTGAGCGTTGGTTAGGGGTGGCCGAATAGAAGGTTTATGCATAACTGCAATCCTGTGGAGGATCCTGCTCCTTGATGTTCGTGGGACTCCAGAGGCACCTTCAGCTTCAAATACCTGTTTGCTGCTTTGTAATGGCATTTTAGCAGCTGCTCTCTTAATCCGATGTATTTGTCTGACAGAAACCTGCCTCATTTTGCCTTTATCTGCACGAACCCATGTGTGCTCTGAGTCAGCCACAAATCTTTTAACGGTGCGATGATCACGCTTACGTTTTCGTGAAATATCCAAGGTTTTCATACCTTGTCCAAGGCATTCAACTATTTCACGCTTTTCGGCAGCAGAGAGGTCCTTTTTCTTTCCCATATTGCTTGAAAATGGTGGTCTGCTTAATAATGTGGAACATCCTTCTTTAGTAGTTTTTCCTTTAATTGGGCTCACCTGGCAAACTAATTATCACAGGTGTCCGAGATTGATTTCAGTGATCAAAAGAGCCCTGAGACACAATACCATCCATGAGTTTAATAGAAAAACAAAATATTTAATCTTTATGACACTTAAATACAATTTCCATAACAATTTGGAACCCCTCTTAATTCTTTGGATTTTTGTTTATCATTGGCTGAGCTTTCAAAGTAACAACTTCCTTTTAATATGACGTGCCTTATGGAAACAGTAGTAATTTAGCAGTGACATTAGCAACAACAACATTTATTTATATAACACATTTTCATACAAATAATGAAGCTGAAAGTTCTTTACGTGATGAAGAAAAGAGAAATAAAAGACAAAGTAAGAATTAGAATAAGACAACACTAATTGACATAGAATAAGAGGAAGGTCTGATGGCCAGGGAGGACAGAAACAACAAAAAAAAAAAACTCCAGATGGCTGGAGAGAAAAAATAAAATCTGCAGGAGTTCCAGGCCACGGGAAGTTTATTGGATTAACAGAAAATATGCAATATTCATCATAACAAAATTAGACAGGTGCATAAACTTTGGCACCCCAACAGAGATATGACATCAATACTTAGTTGAGCCTCCTTTTACAAATCTAACAGCCTGTAGACGCCTCCTATAGCCTTTGAGTGTCTGGATTCTGGACGGAGGTATTTCTGACTATTCTTCCATACAAAATCTCTCCATTTCAGTTAAATTTGATAGCTGCCGATCATGGACAGCCTGCTTCAAATCATCCCATAGATTTTTGATGATATTCAAGTCAGGGGACTGTGACGGCCATTCCAGAACATTGTACTTCTCCCTCTGCATGAATGCCTTTGTAGCTTTTGAACTGTGTTTTGGGTCATTGACTTGTTGAAATATCCAACCCCTGCGTAACTTCAACTTTGTGACTAATGCTTGAACATTATCCTGAAGAATTTATTGATATTGGGTTGAATTCATCCGACACTTGACTTTAACAAGGGCCCCAGTCCCTGAACTAGCCACACAGCCCCACAGCATGATGGAACCTCCACCAAATTTGACAGTAGGTAACAGGTGTTTTTCTTGGAATGCGGTGTTGTTCTTCTGCCATGCAAAGCGCTTTTTCTTATTACCAAATAACTCAATTTTTGTCTCATCAGTCCAAAGCACTGTGTTCCCAAATGAATCTGGCTTGTCTAAATTAACATTTGCATACAACAAGCGACTCTGTTTGTGGTGCGAGTGCAGAAAGGGCTTCATTATCATCACCGTGCCATACAGATGTTCTTTGTGCAAATTGTGCTGAATTGTAGAACGATGTACAGATGCACCATCTGCAGCAAGATGTTCTTGCAGGTCTTTAGAGATGATCTGTGGGTTGTCTGTAACCATTCTCACAATCCTGCACATATTCCACTCTTGTATTTTTCTTGGCCTGCCAGACCTGCTGGGTTTAACAGCAACTGTGCCTGTGGCCTTCCATTTCCTGATTACATTCTTTACAGTTGAAACTGACAGTTTGAACCTCTGAGATAGCTTTTTGTAGCCTTCCCCTAAACCATGATACTGAACAATCTTTGTTTTCAGATCTTTTGAGAGTTGCTTTGAGGACCCCATGCTGTCACTCTTCAGAGGAGAGTCAAAGGGAAGAACAACTTGCAGTTGACCATCTTAAATACCTTTTCTTAGGATTGGACACACCGGTCTATGAAGTTTAACGAGCTCATCCAACCAATTTGGTGTTGCAAGTAATGCAGTATTGAGCAGTTACATGCATTCAAATCAGTAAAATTACAAGGGGACCCACATTTGTGCACAGCCAGTTTTTCACATTTAATTTCATTTCATACAACTAAATACTACTTCACGCAAAATCTTTGTTCGGAAAACACCCCAGTACTCAGATGTTCCTAGGAAATGAAAGACATGCCCGGACTTGGTTATTTCAAACTCTGCTTTAATTAGTAATTTACAGGTTTATGATCTTGGTATTTCAGACCACAAAGTAGTGTCAATGGAGCTACCCTTTTTCTCCCCTCGTACCAAACCAAAACGGCAGATTCATTTTAGAAATTTGAAGAACATCAATGTGGATGCCTTGGCCCTGGACCTTAAACTTCTTTCTACTGATCTTATCAGTTCCAGCTCTGTTGCTGACCTCGTGGATCTCTACAACCAGTCTCTGAGCAGTCTCCTTGACTTTCATGCCCCTTTAACGTCTAGGTCCATCTCATTTTCGTGCTCAGCACTGTGGTACACCTGCGAGTCTGCGAAAAATGAAGGCGGCTGGGCGTCAAGGCTTCTGGGTTGACTGTTCACAAACAGGCCTATAGGGAACATAGGATGGCGTATGCAGAAGCTTTGAAGGTTGCACGGTCCAGATTCTATTCTACCATCATTACAAATAGCTCCAGGGATCCAAAAAAACTTTTTTCTACTATAAATCATCTTCTTAAACCTCCTTCATGTGCTCATTCCGAGGCCACTGATGAGATTTCAGACAAAAGGTTTATAACATTCGCTTAAACCTCTCTACCATGGATATTCTGTTATCCTCAACTGTCAACCCGCTGCCTGAGACTGTCCAGCCCCTTTGCTCCTTCTCTGTTGCCACACGGGAAGAGGTGGAGGACGTCATCAGGAAAATGAAACCGTCTACCAGTTCCCTGGACCCTTTTCCCTCAGCCTTGCTGAAGGCCAACATTTCTGCTATTTCTACACTTATCACCAGGATTATAAACCAATCCCTTTTGGTTGGCCATATTCCATCAGCACTAAAAACGGCTGTCATCAGACCTCTACTAAAAAAACCCACCCTGGATCCTGAAGTTCTGTCTAACTATAGACCCATCTCTAATCTTCCATTTCTTTCAAAAGTTCTGGAAAAAATAGTTGCAGTACAACTTCGTGATCATCTCAAACTGAATAACCTGTTTGAAAAGTTTCAGTCTGGTTTTTGCCCTGGCCATAGCACCGAAACAGCCCTGGTCAGGGTCACAAATGACCTTCTGATGTCAGCAGATACTGGTTCTCCTTCTTTACTCATTCTCCTTGACCTGACAGCTGCTTTTGATACAATTGATCATAATATTCTTCTTCACCGTCTGCAATACACCATTGGACTTTCAGGAAATGTTCAAAATTGGTTTACATCTTATTTGACCGGTAGAACTGAGTATGTCGCTCTTGGCAGCGCAAAATCTCACACCCATAATGTTACCTGTGGTGTTCCACAGGGCTCTGTGTTGGGCCCCATCCTTTTCATCATTTACATGCTCCCCCTTGGAAGTGTCATTAGCAGACATGGTCTATCTTTCCATTGTTATGCCATGACACTCAGCTTTATCTTAGGACTACTCCCACCTCCTCTACTGCTCCTCTGCCAACATCTACACTGACTATTTGTTTGGAGGAAATAGAGGCATGGATGAGGCTCAACTTCCTTCAGCTAAACAGATCTAAAACAGAAGCCATTTTAGTTGGCACACCACACCAGCTTTGTTCTTCTACCATCACCAGTATCACTTTTTCTGATCAAAACATTCCTGTTTCTACATTTGTTACAAATTTGGGTGTTAAAATGGACTCTCAACTCACTTTTGACACCCACATTAAACATCTCTGTAAGTCATCTTTTTACCATCTCAGGAACATTGCTAAACTTCGTCCAACACTTACCCTGGCAGATGCAGAGAGGCTTGTCCATGCCTTTGTCTTGTCCAGGCTGGATTACTGTAATGCGCTCCTCATTGGGATTCCTGGCAAGAGTATCCAGAGACTCCAGTACATTCAGAACAGCTGCCAGCTTCCTGATGAGGGTGCGAAAGCATAGCCACGTCACTCCTATCTTGAAAACCCTTCACTGGCTCCCTGTCCCACTTAGAATAGACTACAAGGTTTCCCTCCTTACCCATCAGTGCATCTATGGATCTGCTCCCTGTATCTACAGGAACTCCTTATCCCTCATACTTCCTCACGCACCTTCCTCTCTGTGCATATTAACACTCTTCAAGTACCCAGAACTAAGCTTAGCAGTATCGGTGATAGAGCCTTTTCTTCGTGGCAAGGCTGTGGAATTCTCTCCTGACTACCTGAGAGCCCACAGTCGACTGATGCTTTCAAACGAAACCTAAAAACGTATCTTTTTAGAAAGGCATTTTGCTTAATTATTTCTATAGATTATTTTGCTTGTTAATTTATTCTTATTTTGTAGCACTTTGAGATTGTTACATATATAAAGCGCAATATAAATAAAATCTATTATTATTTTTTATTATTATACCACTGTTATCTTTTTTGTTGAAAGTACAGTAAATTATTATGCAGGCTGAGAGGAGTTCCCAAACTTTTTCATATGACTCTCATATGACTCTCTCTCTCTATATATATATACTGTACATTCATAGCATTCGTAGTCTGAAACACGATCTGATTGTATGGGTGGTTACCTACCAGGTAGCACATGTGGTTGCTCTGCAAGTCGTCAAACGTCCGCCACGTCCTCTCAGTCATGAGAAGCAGATCATAGAGTTTTACTGTCAAATAATGCAAAGAGTACGTGACACGAGTTTTGCCCTTATTTGGGCTCATCACTCCACTGCATCTCCTCGCGGGGATCGAACCTCAGACATCAGCATGTATATAACATTCTAACATGCAATCAGCTCGTGTTTCTGACTACGAATGCTATGAATGTAAATACAGTAGACCCCCGCAAAGTCACGGTTCAGAGTTCGTGGCCTCAGTCATTCGCAGATTTTTCCTTAGAACCTAATACTTGTTAGCGGAAACTGCAAATATCCTCCGCAATTTTTATGACTTTTTTTCGTGGCAATACTGTACTGTAGAGAGAACCGCGGCTTGGGATGGTGAAAGTAGCCAATAGAATTTGAAACTGCAACTCCCAGCAGTCCCAGCAGCGGATCTGATTGGTCTTCTGCGGAGGGTGCTGGGGCTGTTGAGGTCAAAGGGTGTCAGCGCAGCTTTTAAAAAGGGGTCAGGTGACCAAAAGCAAAAAAAAAAAAGTTTTGTAATTTGTGTTAGAAGTTCCTGTCTGTCTGCCCTCTGTTGGGTTACCTGTACTTATTTGTTTTGTCCTGGATCGTTGCTTGTGTCTGTATTGTCTGCCGTCTGCTTGTGTACATATGGACTATAAGTGGATTCATGGCCAACCTGCAAAGAAAGGAGCGCTCCTGAACCCATCCACCTGTCTTAACCATTTCAGGAACTAGCGGTAGGACGATCTTTACTATGCCATCTTCTGATTGTTTCATCCTCACGCTGGCCTTCTTCACTGGCACTGGCACCTCTCGGCGAGCGCCTACAGCAATAGATTGTAAATGAAAACAGCACACCTGGAACCCGGAAATAACCGACAACTGGCCATGGAAAAGCAATGAAGCCGATTGTCCAATGACTTTTGGTTCCTTACAATTAGTGGACTCCTTGATGAGAAGGGTGTCAATTCCTGTACCACTCACCCATTTTTAATATTCTGTAAATGAATCGTTTGTTTCATTTCAGTACAAGCTGAGCGACACTAACAGCTTTGCCACTTTCCAAGTACTTACAGAGCTGCAGTGTATTACGTGGATTTTCAAGGACTTCCACTAAGTGCATGAAGTCTGACGGACTCAACTGTCTGAGGCGGCCTTCCTCAGGAGAGGTGCTTCACTTTATAGTGATCCAACATTCAAAAACGGAACTTCGAAACGCTCAAATATTCTACACAACGGGTACTGGGATTTTGATTAATGATTTTTTTTTTAAACATTTAAAGTTTGGATGTTTGGGTTACCAGAGATTTTATTTTTGTAATTTAACTAGTTTCTATTTTTCAAATCCTTCTAAGCTCGTTTATTCTAATAAGGACCTACTGGGGCAGAAAAAATACTGAAAACAGATGAAGAAAAAAATGAAAAGACCTTTTGTTCAGGAAGACCAGGCGTAGGATCACATCTGGCCCAGCTGGTTTGTATTGGTAGCACCTCACTGGCTGCAGCCATGTCATGTGACACGAGGAAGGTGGGCTTCCTGCTTACAATGCCTGTCTATCTGTTTCCAAGATCGGGCGGCTCCACAGCCAAATGGCTCCCTTTACTTAAACAGCACACGGTGCTCTCCATAATATTTGGGACAAAGACACATTTCCCTCAATTTAACCCTCTGATCCCCCATTTCAGACCACCATAACGTTAGAGACACAGCAATGGCAGGTCCATTAAAGCCGTATATCCCTAGCATGCACTGACTGCTTGACGTCTGATTCATAGACACCATCAGCTCTCCTCTGGTGATGCTCTGCCAAGCCTCTAATCTTCAGCTTCCATCTTTGGCTCTTGCTTGTTTCACAGGCTTATCCCCCTTAAATCCCATCTGGAAGGCCTGCGGTTGACTGGTTTGGCCATTCAGGGATTTTCGGTTTGTCAGCTTTAAAAATTCCTGTGTTGCCTTTGCAGTGTGTTTGGGTTAATGACCTTATTGAAGCATCAAGTGTCACCCGCTGAGACTGGAAACATTTACTGGCACTTGAGATCTCAGAATTCATTGTGCGAGTGTCGTCAGCAGTTCCATCATCAATGAAGACAAGCAGGCCAGGCACACCCAAACCATAACACCCCCAGCACCGCCACGTTTAACAGACAAGGGGGTCTGCTTTAGGTTTTTGGGCAGTTTCCTTTATCCCCGCACACTTTGCTCTTGCCATCACCCTCAGGCAGGTTCATCTTTGTCTCATCTGTCCACAAAACCTTTTTCCAGAATTCGGTGGGCTCTTTCAAGTCCTTTTTCACAAACTGTAGTCTGGCCATCCTGTTTTTGTGGTTTGCATCTTGCAGTGTGGCCTCTGAATTTCTGTTCGTGAAGTCCCCTGAAGACAGAAGTCCCTGACACCTCTACCTCGGCCTCCTGAAGCCTCTGTCTGATCAGTCGGACGGGCGTTTGAGGCTTTTTCTTTTCCACCGTGAGGATTCTTCTGTCATCAGCAGTGGATGTCTTCCTTGGTCTACCGGGACCCACCAGTGCGCTCTTTCTTCTTAATGATATTGGCAACAGTTCATTTAGGTAGCGCTAAGGTTTTACCGAGGTCTCTAATGGTGTGTTCTTGTTTTACAGCCTCATAATTGCTTTTTAGATTTTCATTTGCACAGCTCTTGTCCTCATGTTGAACAATCAGAAGTACAAGCAAGCAGAGGTACTGGGTGGCTGCGCTAATGAAGCAATGAAACCCACCCGAGCGATCAAACACCTGTGATGCCAATTGTTACAAACATAATGGTGCCCTGAAATGGGGTGGGGCGTGTAAAGCATAAAACAGTGGGGTCACTTCTACACGGTGTGAGTGAAACGTATGCAGATACCCTCAGAAGAAAGTCTGCAACATGCACTTTAATCACTTCTGAACGTCCCAAACATTGTGGTGGGCTCTGTGCAGTCCATGAATAAATCAATACCTAAAGCATTAACTATCATTCTTTATTGCAAAATGAACTTCATCAAACTACAGTCTTCAAAAAATAATTGAAGATACAAGGCAGAGACGCACCATTCAGCGAGGCCTGACAATTCCTACACATTACCATATCATGGGTCAGTTGTGTCACGGATTTACAGGGTGGTCCACATCCAATTATTCAGATCCAGATCGTCTGGATGACTTTGACTTATGTGGGGACGATTCCAGTGCGGTGCGAAGACGTTTCTTCATGTCGTCAGTTCACACATTTCTCGATGGTCCGGGATTTTTCTGGTGATTTTCTATGTAATAAACTTAATAAGTTGTAGCGTAATTAAATTGCATAATTAGATCTGGACCACCCTATAGATGAAGTCTTCGCAGGTTGAGCACCTAAGAAGTTGTACCGCAGGCGCAGTTCGCAGGGCCAGCTGGACGTTGCTGCACCACCCTGGTTAAACTTGCGATTAGCTGAGATGAGTCACGTGACGGTTTGAGGTTGGTCATGATTAACAATTGTAATCCAAATGCAGGAACTGATGTACAGTGTGTTGCTTTTTGTAGCACTGCAGTGCCTTTGGCCAGGACTTGCATTGATTGTTAGGACTTTGTGTGCTTGAATTATGAAAACTGGAACAGCTCTCAAGTGCAGGATTGCTGGTAAACACTTTTCAGGGAGGTTGAAGTGAAAGACCATCAGAAGATTAACTTAGAGACACAAATAAAGCAGCACGAGCCTTCTGTTGGTCCATGTACTCCTGTAACTAATCGTTTAGCCATTTGCATTGTTGTTCCTTTGGCAGAGATTGGGAATCTGGGAATGTTCTGACGGACTGAAGCCAACCCATTGCACGATATTAGGTAAAGAAGAACCACTTTAAGAATTGGTCAAGGGGGTATCTGAAGCTCGGCCATTGTTTCACAGCTTTGACATGCAGACATGCACTTTGTTCTTTACTCCCGACTAGTGAATGTCAACGCTATAAATGAGCAAACTAATGCTTTTGGTTTTGGTTTTTTTTCTGAGTTATATTTTAATGGCAACATGTAAAGCAACAACATGGACCCGGCCCTGACTCCTGAGAGACCCCATTGTTAACATGACACGAGGATGAGTGGGCACTCGCGTCTCCTGAGGTACATTTGAATTTGGTTTGCAATTCTTGTAAATTGTTTTGATATTTTTAACAAAGGTCTTACAAATCCAAATCGTGTGCATTAATTAACCAATATTTCAAAGTTTTGCTTCCTGAAGTTCTGGGGCTTCATGTATAAACGGTGCGTACGCACAGAAATGTTGTGTAAGAACGTTTCCATGTTCAAATCGCGATGTATAAAACTTAAACTTGCTGTAAAGCCGTGCACATTTCCACGGTACCTCATACCGTGTTGTACGCAAGTTCTCCGTTCGGTTTTGCAGACTGGCGGCACCCAGCATCAAAGCAATGCTACTGTTCCTGTGTGGTTTATCTTTCTTTTTCAGATCCATGTCCCTGGCGAGGCTTTATAAATGCACTGAAATTAACCGCATATTGTTTATTAGTTTAATGCATCTGATTGTAATTAACCAGTAACAATATAATGGTTCACAGAATGCTCAAACTATTCTAAATACCTTAACTGCTTTAACATTATTACTCTCACTGCACCTTCTTTTTGCTCTTACAGCTGTTCCCATTAGGGGTTGCCACAGCGGATCATCTTTTTTCATATTACTCTTACTGCACCCATTGGAGCAGCTGATCGGAACGAGAATTATCGGTATATAGCATCAAGCACACACTGCCTCAGCCATGCCAATGCCTGCTTCTCACATGGCAATCACTTCAAACCTTTCCTGTACTGACCTCGCGGTTCAGAAAGAGTTTCATCCCAAGAGCTCTAAATGCACTCAATCAGTCCATCAAGTGCTCCTTGTAGAACTGCTTGTTCCTGCCTCGCAATGTATGCTTCACTGGGACTGGTGTGAAGGATGGAATAATTAAACATGTACTACGAAGATATTTCAGTGTTCCTTAAACATTTTGAAGAATCGAAGTTCTAAGCTTACAGATGGCTTAACGTCTATTACAGTGCTGATTGTGTGGCGATCGGTTACTTGGGGAAAGTAAAGGAAGGACAGGAATTGAGGGTTAGTAATTTGAAAGAGACAGGACTGCTACAGTAAATTATTTCATCGCAGGTCGCACACAATCACTACGCCACCGTGTTCCCATGTTTAATAACGTGCTTTAACTCCTATCATCATGAAAATGATATCACGTATACATCTCAGTATTTTAGTTATTCAGAGAACTGTAATATTACGAATGTAATGGATTCTGTGTCCAGTTGGAGGAAGAGAGCCGGTTTAAAAAGCAAGTAGTGATTCACACACATAGAGCACATAGAAAATCAAATACAAAACAAAGCATTTAACGTGCTGCTTTAATTACGATGTGATTTGAGAAACTGGTTAATTAAACGATTTTAAGATGAAGTTTATGATGTTCTACTTTAATGACAAAATAAACTACGTGATTAAAGTGGAAATGTCGAGACTGAAGTTGACTTTTCGTGCTTTTTCCTCACTGTGTGCCTTTTTTCTCTGTACGCTAATAAGCTTTCATATGACAGTGACATCAGACAGTGGGCTTACAACTCGGCTTTTCACGGCGACTTTGATATGTGACTTCTTTTATTTCCGGCACTGTGCGATTTGTGAATGTGAGCTTTCAAGTTTCTCCAACACGCTATGTCACTCGATCAACTTCCTTTTGTTGATTATACCACGGTTTATTTGAACAAATAGTATGTTTTTACTTTGCCTCCACTTCGTATTCGCTGAAATTTTTATATTTTCCCCCGTGCTTTTCCCATTGTCTTTTCACAGAAGGCTACGCTTAAGGGCGATTTATATTGATTTGCATATTCAAAGAGGCGTAATTCTGGGAGGATTTGGGGCGTTACATAATGCGCGTGCACGAGCCTTAGTTTTCACGCTGATCGGGATTTATGTAACGGAAGGACGTGGAAGTTGGAGTACGCACAGATTCCTGCATCTGGATTTTTCTGTGCGTAAGCACATTTCGGCTTTTGTGCTTACGCCATGTTATAGTGCGAGTTCTACGCACGGCGTTATACATGAGGCCCCTGGTGATTATGATAATGGCATTGCCTTCGTTCAGCTGAGCTGAAAATGTTTTGCTGCTGGTTTTTGTTTCTATGACTTTTGTTGGATTCCAATGTCCAGATTCAGCGCGTTTGTCGCCTCCTCCACCAGGATTAGCAGGGAAGTGTCACTCTTTAGTGGCGCGTTGCCCTAAATGGTTTTCTGTGCCTGAAGTGTGCGGTCAGCCAGCTGGACACAGTCTGCTGCTCCCGTGGTACCATCCATGCTTGGCTCTCTAGCACATTTTCAAACCGTCATTATAGGCCAACATAAATAAGCACCACATACGTATTCATGGAAACATTGGTCTCAAACGTTGAAATCCTTCACCTTTCGTGATCATTGCTACCATCAGTCCAAGTGTTATATGAGGTAAGAATCTCTTTGTGGGGTCTACAAGGGGTTATTGAATTTATTAAAAGTATGTAACATCCATTCAATCAAATCAAACAAAACTAAATTCAATTTAACCCTCACCCATGAGAAAGAGAGGAAGGCCAGTTCTCATTTTCATGTAGTCAGATAAAGAAAGGTGTGTCAAGACGTCTGTGAAGCAATGCCATCCTTGGTTATGTTCTAATATTTCACATTAACACCTTAGTGCTTTTAAGCCCCTTATGTGGCTTGACTTCCACGTTCAATACTCAGCAGTTGATTTATAAGCGAAAAGCAGCAGGTGGACCACCAGGCAAACGAATGGCACTCTGTCAGATTTCAGAGAGTGAAAGGAATGGCTGATGGAATTCCATATGTTAAGAATTAAGCAGACTTTATTTACTAGGTGAAAACTGAGTAAACTATTTTAAAAGTTGCTTCAATGGAGTCTCCTTCATGTCTGGAGGTTTTTTTATAAGCAGTAAATAATTAATAAAGCAGTCCCGGTGAATTATGGGTCCAGAGCTGGTCTCTTGAATGAGGAGCATCACACAGTCTGAACTCTTCATTGGTGAAGAACACACGAGCCACACAGTTTTAGGGAATCTTCATTTAAAAAAGCCGAGCGTCTCTGAAACCCTCCAAAGGTGCCCTGAAACCGCTGGATTCGTGTGACAGTCTGCCACAGCCGACATCTTCTGTTCATGGGGTGCTGGGACTCCTTTTGGAACAGAGGGGCTCTGCTGCACCGCGACGGCTTACATCTGTGGGGGAGACGTAGGAGTAGAACTGGGGAATGTTGGGGGGGACACGGGAGTTTAGGACAGGCTGACGTTAGAACTGTACATAAAGGTGAAATGTTACACATTATAATATCTTAATGCTACATGTATCTATACTAATAAAAGGCAGAGCCCTCACTCACTGACTGACTGACTGACTGACTGACTCACTCACTGACTCATCACTAATTCTCCAACTTCCCGTGTAGGTAGAAGGCTGAAATTTGGCAGGTTCATTCCTTACAGCTTACTTACAAAAGTTGGTCAGGTTTCATTTCGAAATTCTACATGTAATGGTCATAACTGAAAGCTATTTTTCTCCATATACTGTAATGGGCGTTAAGCGATGGCGTGGGGCGGAGCTGCGTGTGACATCATCACGCCTCCCACGTAATCACGTGAACAGACTGTGACCACAGTACGTAGAAAAGAAGGAAGAGCTCCCAAAGACCGCTGAAGAAAAACGCTGAATACTTTATTCGGGAGATACAAGTTTAATGAGAAGACACGAGGAATAAACGAGACTTTGGATCACTTTGTAACAGAGTTAAAATTGCTGTAGTTAAAAAAGTTAAAAAAGTGCCGGGTCTTAGCTAACATTAAATAAAGCCGTGGACATTGCAACATCACACAAGAGAGCAGCTCACATGAACTGACTGAACACAGTACGAGTGATCACTTCCATGAATCAAACCTGTTCAAAAAACGCATTATACAATTGACAAGGTGATGGCTTTTTATGTCGTTCGTTTATAAAACAGCGGAGAAGCTGTGTAAAGGCTGTTTCACAAAAACAGCGGAGCGCCTTATATGAGCAGGCAGTCAGCTAAAGAAGGGAATCAATAAATATCTATATAATCGTAATAAACGAGCAAAAAATAGCGTACAAGCCGTGGATTAAATAAAGGAAATGGGTACCTGAACAGTAAAGTAAGTCTCGACTAGCTATACAATAACTATAAGAATCGTAATAAACGAACAATAAAACAGTACAGAACCGCGAAGCAAGGAGAAACGACGGCCTTATATGGCGTTTGTTTATAAAGCAGTAGAGAAGCTCTGTGAAGGCAGCTACACAAAAAAACAGCAGAGCGCCACACTATGAATGTATTCCTCGCATCCCCGTTACACCCTCTGATCTCCCATTTCAATTCAAATGCCTCAAATTTCCAGTAAGGCTCAGCTTCACGATGACAATTAATAAGTCTCAGGGACACACCCTACAAAAGGTTACCATTGATTTGAGGCAACATTGCTTTCCTCCTGGACAAAACTATACGTTACATTCTCAAAAGTAATCTCAGTGCACAGCTTGGTCATATTACAACCGGACTGCTGAACTGACAACGTGGTATACAAATAGATCCTTAACAAATAGTTATTGGTATATTTTCCCTCAGTTTAAAAAGGTTTTCTTTTCTTCTTAATAAAAATTTAAGAGCAGTACTTCGTCGCTGCAAAGCGCGGGGATTTTGCTATATACAGCATAAATATGTAGATATGTGTATGTATGCTAGCAAAATACCCGCGCTTCGCAGCGGAGAAGTAGTGTGTTAAAGAAGTTATGAAAAAGAAAAGGAAAAATTTTAATAATAACGTAACATGATTGTCATTGTCATGAGTGTTGCTGTCATATATATATATATACAGTGGTGTGAAAAAGTAATTGCCCCCTTGTTAAAAAATAACCTAACTGTGGTGTATCACACCAGAGTTCAATTTCCGTAGCCACCCCCAGGCCCAGTGGCGGTTTTAGGCATGGGCGAACGGGGCAGCCGCCCAGGGCGGCATTTTTCATGACACGTGGGGCGGCACGAACTTGGAGGAAAAAATCATCTGCCCCGCTAAGCGGTTTTCTATTATCTCTGATACCTGCGCCGCCCCTGCTGCTGAAGGAGCCGCACAGAAGCTGAGCTGGCGCCCTCCGTGCAGCTGTGAGTCGAGGTAATTCTTGGTAGCGAGAACCAATCGGATCGCTCTCCGCTACCAAGATTCTACCAAGAATTGAAAGCACGGGCCAATCGCGGCCCGTATCGGCTACCAAGAATTGACCAATCGCGACTCATTTCGGCTACCAAGAATTGACCAATGATGGCTCGCTCGGCTACCAAGAATTGACGAATCACGACTACCAAAACTTCGGAAAGGCGGGCCCAGCCTCTTGTCAGTTAATGTACTATTCTGCAAAAGCTTGTTCGACTCGGCACACAGACGCTTTGCGATTTGCGTTTCTTTTTGAACTTTCTAAAAATGTTACTCACGAGTGTCGGTTTGTGACAGACCAATAATTGGCACATTTTTATTTATTTATTTAATTGTGTGAAATGGCTAATAAAAATAGGTAATAAAAAACAATTATGATGTGGAGGTGAATTGGTTTAGTCTTGATTTCTGGTCGTGAGTGACAGCGTTGGGGGATTGATGGGAAATCTGTTGATTGCCGATTACTTAGTAAACACAGAGATGGAGAGAAAAAGGCCAAAGCTGTCAGGTGCCCAATTTAGGAAAAAAAGAAAAGATGATGAGGAGAAACGGGCAAAAGATAAAGGTATGCAACAATATTCTCTCTGTATGATTAAGGTATTCATGTCATTGTGTTAATTAGTGGTATAACGTTAACTCTTACTTTGTTAGCCTTCTTGCTTATGATGCATGCATGCTATGCTTACCTTGCTAAAAAAAAACACAGTAAAAGCCATCACAGAAATTCTAATGGTTTCTATTAAATACCATTGTGAACCATTAACTTTTTTCCAGTGAAACTATTACAAAATTCCTTATTGTAGTGTGTTTTGGGCACTTTTCCAATAGGATTTACCATCCCACCCACCAATAGAATCCATCATATACCAGCAGACACTGTTATACTTACCATTAAAACCAATACAATTCCCATTATAACCATTAAATCCATTACCTTTTCTGTTATTTTTGGGCAGAGTTCTATTGTTTTTTCAGCAGTGTATACAACACGAGATCTAATTAAATTTAACCACAAAATTATGCTTTGCAACAAAACTGTTGCAAGTCCAGTTATTATTTATTTCCATTGTTTGTGTTGGCTACTGTAAATAGCCAGTGTAATTTACATATGTGTAGATAGTGTAAAAGACAAACATTTTCCATTTGCTATAACTCGTGACAAAGCATATAATTTGAGGCAGTAAATTAACCAAGGAGCTAATTGTTCCTCCGTACCGCTTCAGCATCTGCATGGTTGTTTGGTATGACATGCTATCTGCAATACAGCATGTCAGCAAACTCATGCAGTCTCCAAATATGCATGTCGACCTAGCTGTGAATCTTTTGAAGAAGACTGAGCAAGGTCTCCAGAGCTACAGGGCAAGTGGCTTTGTGACTGCACAGATGGCGGCCAAAGACATTTGTGAAGAAATGAATGTGGAAGCTGTTTTGAAACAAAAAAGGCTGAGGTCCACAAAGCGCCACTTCTCATATGAATCACATGATGAGCCTTTCAGTGATGCCCTTAGGAAGTTGGAGATTGGATTCTTCAATGTTGTTCTTGATGCAGCCCTGTCAGCCATCGCGGAGAGATTTACCACATTGGAAAATGTGGAAAACAAATTTGGGGTTTTGACAAATTTCCCTAGTCTTGCAGATGAGGAGCTGGCAGAGCAGTGCAATGCACTAGGTACCACACTGCACTTCGAAGGGCATTCTGATTTGGACAGTAGAGAGCTTTTGCAGGAAATCAAGAACTTCCCTCACCTGCCATCAAAAACCATGAGCCTCCTTGAGCTTATCACTTTCATGCAGGATAAGGATCTATCTGAGATCTACCCCAACTTTTGGACTGCTCTCAGGATTGCACTTACCCTGCCAGTGACTGTGGCTCAAGCAGAGAGGAGCTTTTCCAAACTGAAGTTAATCAAGACATACCTGAGGTCAACCATGTCTCAGGAACGGCTCACTGGCCTTGCTGTCATAAGCATTAATCATTCAGTAGGGGAGCATATCTCATATGATGCCATTATTGATGACTGCATCTAGAAAGGCCAGAAATGTCAGATTTTAGTTTCAGTTTGTGTTTTCTGTTCTGCAGTGAAATAATTTAATTTTCTTTAGTGTGATTTATTCTATATTTTATTTGTATATTATTCTTAATAATTTAAAATGTTTTTTCTGAAATAATATTGGTTTGTACAGAGTATAATTAAGTTATGAGCAGTTTATTTATTTATTTTTTTGCAAAAATTGGTCTGTTACGGAATGCGGAATTACTACAATAAAGCGTGTGGTGTGTACAAAATGTGTAGTTTTGTCATGTTATTTTTGGGGGCCGGGTGGGAGTCTCGCCCGGGGAGCAATTTAATGTAGAACCGCCACTGCCCAGGCCTGATTACTGCCACACCTGTTTCAATCAAGAAATCACTTAAATAGGAGCTGCCTGACACAGAGAAGTAGACCAAAGGCACCTCAAAAGCTAGACATCATGCCAAGATCCAAAGAAATCCAGGAACAAATGAGAACAGAAGTAATTGAGATCTATCAGTCTGGTAAAGGTTATAAAGCCATTTCTAAAGCTTTGGGACTCCAGAGAACCACAGTGAGAGCCATTATCCACAAATGGCAAAAACATGGAACAGTGGTGAACCTTCCCAGGAGTGGCGGCCGACCAAAATTACCCCAAGAGCAGAGATGATTCATCCGAGAGGTCACAGAAGACCCCAGGACAACGACTAAAGAACTGCAGGCCTCACTTGCCTCAATTAAGGTCAGTGTTTACGACTCCACCATAAGAAAGAGACTGGGCAAAAACGGCCTGCATGGCAGATTTCCAAGACGCAAACCACTGTTAAGCAAAAGAACATTAGGGCTCGTCTCAATTTTGCTAAGAAACATCTCAATGATTGCCAAGACTTTTGGGAAAATACCTTGTGGACTGATGAGACAAAAGTTGAACTTTTGGAAGGCAAATGTCCGTTACATCTGGCGTAAAAGGAACACAGCATTTCAGAAAAGAACATCATACCAACAGTAAAATATGGTGGTGGTAGTGTGATGGTCTGGGGTTGTTTTGCTGCTTCAGGACCTGGAAGGCTTGCTGTGATTGATGGAACCATGAATTCTACTGTCTACCAAAAAATCCTGAAGGAGAATGTCCGGCCATCTGTTCGTCAACTCAAGCTGAAGCGATCTTGGGTGCTGCAACAGGACAATGACCCAAAACACACCAGCAAATCCACCTCTGAATGGCTGAAGAAAAACAAAATGAAGACTTTGGAGTGGCCTAGTCAAAGTCCTGACCTGAATCCAATTGAGATGCTATGGCATGACCTTAAAAAGGCGGTTCATGCTAGAAAACCCTCAAATAAAGCTGAATTACAACAATTCTGCAAAGATGAGTGGGCCAAAATTCCTCCAGAGCTGTAAAGACTCATTGCAAGTTAGCAAGCGCTTGATTGCAGTTATTGCTGCTAAGGGTGGCCCAAACAGTTATTAGGTTCAGGGGCAATTACTTTTTCACACAGGGCCATGTAGGTTTGGATTTTTTTTTCTCCCTAAATAATAAAAACCATCTTTAAAAACTGCATTTTGTGTTTACTTGTGTTATATTTGACTAATGGTTAAATGTGTTTGATGATCAGAAACATTTTGTGTGACAAACATGCAAAAAAATAAGAAATCAGGAAGAGGGCAAATAGTTTTTCACACCACTGTATATTTATATATATATACATATATATACACACACACACATAAACATATATATACATATACACACTGTGGAAGTTGACCCGGACACAGACAGGCGGACATGTTGTTTAAAACACCACACGTTTATTTACAATATCTTATTTACAAAGACTGGTCAGTAAGACCCCAGCCAATGGTCACTCAGACCTCAGTCACGTGCACAATTACCCCAAACACTCTCAGTCCTGGCCACAAATGCCTTTCTTCGGGCCTCCTCCACACCTCTCCTGTGCTTTGTCCTTCCGCCTCCCGACTCCAGCCCTGAATGAATGGAGACAGCCCCTTTTATATGGTACCCGGATTAGCACCAGGTGTTCCCGGCATTCCTCCTCTGGCCACGCCCCAGCATGGCGGAAGTGCCGGCTGTTCTCCCGGCAGCTCTCCGGGTATCCTCCAAAGTCTTCCCCCCAGCACTTCCCCAAGGCATTACATGCCCCTTCCATGCCCTCGACCCGTGGCCCACAGAGCAACCCGGAAGGCAACCCCCACGTGATCCAGGGTGGGCACAGACCCACATCCGGTCCCTCATGACGTCCCGGCCGGGTCATGGCCCCTGGCATCCCTGACAACACATATATACAGTATATATACATATACATCTACATATATATACATATATATATGTGCACAAAACCACGCTTTTATCAAGGCTTCCGTCAGGTAGTCTTTTGAAATGAAATTTTCCTCCAATCAGTCGTAGCAACGCACTTTCTTCCGACTGTTACATTTTTGTAGCTCTGATGTGCTGATCAATGTAATCGGTGTACCAGGAAATCATGCATTGACAAAAGCTCCCCTTTGCTTGTAATGTAAAGTGTGATTAAATGCACTATTTTTAACAGCGTTATGGAGCACATGCATCGAAGCTTCTCAGCTGTGCCTGTGCTAAGAAAAGGAAAGATTTTAAAAATAACGTAACACGATTGTCAATGTGACCTTTTGTAAGTAGTGCCTGGAGGATTCAGTGTGGAGAAACTCTAGAGACAGCGTGTGTATTAACTTGTGGATTTTTCTGTGAGTATTTGGTGGCAGCGTCACAAAGAGCGAAATGAGGTGAATGGGAGGGGAGATGATGACGTGACTCCCCACCGCCTTAACTGTCAATCCCCCACAAACACAGTCTCTCGGAATTTGCATAAGCACACCCCTTCACCTACAATTTCAACTTAGTTACAAAGTGATCAAAACTCTCGTTTATATCCAGCGTCCTCTCATTAAACTTGTATCCCGCATTACCTGTGGGCATGTGAAACGCCAGCGGTAGCCTGTCTATGAACTTAATTTAAACTTTAGGTTTACACCGTGCTTTCTTTCCGAGGTAGCAGAACTCATGAATATGGTTGTATATGTCATTCGCTCGCTTCTTATTGTTTCGCTGCCTTCTCAATTATATAATGCATGTTTTCTTAGGCGCTTTTTGTAGGTCTTCCTGGTTTTCTACGCACTGCGTTGACAGTCAGTTCACGTGATTACGTGGGAGGCGTGATGATGTCACATGAAACTCCGCCCCTACGTCTTTGCAGCTCTACTCCATTACAGTTAATGGAGAAAAATACCTTCCAGTTATGACCATTAGGCGTAGAATTTTGAAATGAAACCTGCCCAACTTTTGTAAGTAAGCTGTAAGGAATGAGCCTGCCAAATTTCAGCCTTCTACCTACACAGGAAGTTGGAGAATTAGTGATGAGTGAGTGAGTGAGTGAGTGAGTGCTTTGCCTTTTATTAGTGTAGATATGTATATGTATATATGTTTATATGTGTGTGTATGTATATATATATATATACACTGTGTGCACAATGATTAGGCAAGTGAGTATTTTGACCATATCATCATTTTTAATGCGTATATTCCAACTCCAAGCTGTATTAACTTGAATGCTTATTGGATTTAAGCACGTCAGGTGATGTGTATTTGTGTAATGAGGGAGGGTGTGGCCTAAGGAGATCAACACCCTATATCAAGGTGTGCAGAATTATTAGGCAGCTAGTTTTCCTCAGGCAAAATGGGCCAAAAAAGAGATTTAACTGACTCTGAAAAGTCAAAAATTGTAAAAAGTCTTTCAGAGGGATGCAGCACTTTTGGAATTGCTAAGATATTGGTGTGTGATCACAGAACCATCAAACATTTTGTTACAAATAGTCAACAGGGTCGCAAGAAACGTGTTGAGAACAAAAGAGCAAATTAGCTGCCAAAGATTTGAGAAGAATCAAGCGTGAAGCTACCAGGAACCCATTATCCTCCAGTACTTTCATATTCCAGAGCTGCAACCTACCTGGAGTGCCCAGAAGTACAAGGTGTTCAGTGCTCAAAGACATGGCCAAGGTAAGGAGGGCTGAAACCCAACCACCACTGAACAAGAAACATAAGTTGAAACGTCAAAACTGGGCCAAGAAATACCTGAAGACAGATTTTTTTCAAAGGTTTTATGGACCGATGAGATGAGAGTGACTCTTGATGGACCAGATGGATGGACCTGTGGATCAGTAATGGGCACAGAGCTCCACTCCAACGTGGAGGTGGGGTACTGGTATGAGCTGGTATTTTTAAAGATGAGCTAGTTGGACCTTTTGCATTGAAGATGAACTCAAAATCAACTCCCAAACCTACTGCCAGTTTTTGAAGACACTTTCTTCAAACAGTGATACAGGAAAAAGACCATGATTTTTATGCAGGCCAATGCTCCATCACTTGCATCGAAGTTCTCCACTGCATGGCCAGCCAGTAAAGGCCTTAAAGATGAAGTAATAATGACATGGCCCCCCTTCCTCATCTGACCTAAACCCTATCGAGAACTTGTGGGCACTTCTTAAACGCTAGATTTACGGGGAGAAAAACAATACACCTCTCTGAAGAGTGTCTGGGAGGCTGTAGTCACTGCTCCACAAAAAGCTGATCGTCAACAGATCAAGAAACTGACAGACTCCATGAATGGAAAGGCTTATGACTGTTATTGGAAAGAAGGGTGGCTATATTGGTCATTGATTGATTGATTTATTTTTTTTGAAATGTCAGAGATGTTTATTTGTAAATTTTGAGGTGTTTGTTTATTATTCTCACTATAACAGATGAAAATAAACAAGTGAGATGGGAATATTTTCATTTTTCCTTTAGTTGCATAATAAATCTGCACACTAATAGTTGCCTAATAATTGTGCGCACATATGTATTCCCCTGATGATGTTCACACTCACATTTCCGTTGTGAAACATTCAGGTTTCAGGTTTATTAACATTTTGGATTGACTGATAGCACTGTGTTTGTTCCATATTAAAATTAATCCTCAAAAATACAACTTGCCTAATAATTGTGCACACAGTGTATATATGACAGCAACACTCATGACAATGACAAAACAATTACATTGACAATCATGTTAAGTTATTTTTAAAATGTTTCCTTTTCTTTTTCATAACTTCTTTAACACACTACTTCTCTGCTGCGAAGTGCGGGTATTCTGCTAGTCAGAAATAAAACAAGTAAGTTGGAGTTGCATGTTTATATAATTACAATATCACAGCAATAACCGAAACCTGGCTGAATAACAAAGATGGTGAGCAGTATTAACAGGAAGGACAGACAGAACAGAAAAGAAGATGGGGTTGCTGTTTATGTCAAACAGAATTTAAATGCAAGTCTTCTTCAGCTGGACGATGAGCCCCATCTTAGTGAGGACGTCTGGTTTTACCTGGAAAGCATTAGGGAGAGCGGTCTTATTTTAGGAGTGTGTTATAGACCACCCAATGCAGACATCTTTTTTGTAATATTAAAAAGACACGTTTACAGGGGATATTATATTCATGGGAGACTTTAACTACCCAACCTTACAAATAGAGCACAAGAGCAGGAGTTTTTAGAAGTAATCAGCGACTGTTTTTTAACACAGCTTGTTAAAGCACCAACAAGGGGTGAAGCCTGTCTGGATTTAGTATTCTGTAATAATCAGGATAGAATTGAGGGTGTAGAGGTGATTGAACCACTAGGGTCAAGTGACCATAATGTAATACAATTCTCAGTATCTTGTAAGAGTACAGATGCAAAGACTAAAATTGTTAAGATGAACTTTGGTAGGACTAATTTTGAGCAGATGCGACAAAGTCTAAGTAGGATAGACTGGGATAAGCTTTTAAATGTGGAGACAGTCGAGGAGCTGTGGAACAGGTTTAAAAATGTTTTACATGTAATGCAGGACAGATACATACCTAAATTTGGAATTAATAGGAAACTAAAAAAACTCCACGATGGATTAATAAAGATTTAAAAAAAGAGTATGAGAACATGAGGGCAACCATTAAGAAGGATATCAGGGAGGCTAAAAGACAGTTGGAGAGGAATATATTGGATAAGGACCCTAAGAGATTCTTTCAGTATTTTAGTGGTAAAAGAACAGTCAAGTGCATCAGGAATAGTAAAGGAGAATTAAAAGACAGACAGTGAAACAACGGATGCCCTAAACTTACATTTTTTTGAGGTGCTTACAAGTGAGCAAGTGGATAACCTGCCAGAGGTAAACACAACTACTAAGGAGGTACTGAGGGATTGGGAAATTGTAGAGGGAGAAGTGCTGCTCAGATTAAATAAGATGAAATCAAACAAATCACCAGAACCGGATCATATTTATCCTTATGTTCTTAAGGAGGCTAGTGAGTACATATATAAACCCTTGACACTGCGCACCGGAGGACGAGAAAATGGCAAATATCATCCCATTATATAAAAAGGGTGACAGGGCAGATCCAAGCAACTATAGGCCAGTAAGCTTAACATGCATCACAGGAAAATTATGGAAGGAATTATTAAGGATAAGATTGAGAAACACATGGCAAGGACAGGAGTTATTCTGAACAGTCAGCATGGGTTCAGAAGAGGGAGGTCGTGTTTTATTAACATGCTGGAAATCTATGAGGAGGCAACAAAAGCATACGATCAAAGTGGCACACAGTCATTACACACACAGTCATTACACACACAGTCATTACACTCTGTGGACTTGAACCCGGACACAGACAGGCGGACATCTTAATTTCACCCACACACCGTTTATTTACACTATATTTACAATACTTGTCTCAGTGCACTTCCCAGTGCCTCCAGCACCGTTCCCCCAAATGTCCAGGCCTCACAGTCTTTGTGCCTCTCTCTTGGCCGCCTCCTGTCCTCTGTCTAGCTCCGTCCTCTTCCACCCGACTTCCACCATCGACTGAAGGGAGGCGGCCCTTTAAATAGGAACCCGGATGAGCTCTAGCCACGCCCCAGTGTGGCGGAAGTGCCGGCTGCGCACCCGGAAGCCGTCCGGGTGTCCCCAGTCGTCTTCCTCCCAGCACTTCCTGGTGTGGCGGAAGTGCTGGGCTCCAGAGATATTCAGGCACTGGGGCGCTGCCTGGCGGTGGCCACGGGTCCCTACAGGGCTGGGCTTCCAAGCCCTTTACCTGAGGCCCCCAACATAACCAGGGTGGACGCCCCCTCGCGGTCTGGAGGAGGCACAAGCCCTCCTCCAGTCCTCCTGGGTGTCCCGGCCGGGCTCCAGCCCAGCCTGGGTGCCACAACACACACAAACAGAGGAGTTGGGCTCAAATTGACGACCTTATTTACTTTCACATTCTTGTAGTCTACTTGCTCCACTCCAGCAAGCTTTTATTAATATACTCACAACTGTAAACCTACTTTTGCCCACCTCTACCATATATATTATCTATTTATTTATATATATATATATATATATATATATATATATATATATATATATATATATATATATATATATATATATATATATATATATACACATACGGCGCTTTGCCTGTGCTACACGCTAGCAACTTTGCCGGATCTGCCACTCGCGTATGGGGAAGCGGACGTACAATTTAAACAGATTGTTACTTTCATGGGAATTGTTACATATGTATAATAGAACTATTTTATATTACATCGAGTAATTAACGATAGTAAATAGTAAAACATAATAAATTGAAAGAAAATTGTTTCATGTTGCATCAAGAGTTATTCGTTGAGTTATACAATTTCGTTCTGTTTGGACACTTTTTGTGGAAAACTTCAGTAAATACAATTTTTTGAATTAAATTTTCGTCAATGTCGCATTGAATTAAAATTTTGTGTTTGGACTTGCATTGTGACAACTGAACATATAACTGCCCATGAGTGAATATTGTGTCTTTCTAATACAGGGCTGCCCAATACGTCGATTGCGATCGACTGGTAGATCAGAAAGGTAGTGCAGGTGATCGCGTTGCATTGAAAAACATTTTTTGTAGATGTTAGTCAATCATCTCTCCTCCGTATGGCATTTGCCACTTGACTGACATTCAGGGTGGCCAGTCTGAGATCTCTTCTCTTCTAACTCACGGGTCATCACGCACAAACGATCAAACGCGTGAGCTGCTGCAAAACTCCAGCGATGTAAGTGACATAGTTAGCCTACCAATTCATATCGACTAAAGAAGGGATACAAAATAAAATTGGGCTGGACATGCGGAAAGGGAAGATGATTTTTTTTTCTCACAATATCACAATCGAAGTGCGTTTGTCTAATCTGTCAATCTATCATTGATACTCCAAAGAAGGAAAATGTGGAAAGGCACTTTTGAACTGTTCATTAAAACTACGACACTGACTTCCTTCTGAAAAGCAATCTGAGAAAGAGAAAGGAGAGGAAACTAAAATTGGAGTTATTTGGACAGCCGTCATTTTTCAAATTCAAATTCCTGCTGAGATTTCAAGACAAAAGAGTTTCTCCTTGTCATTAAACATGCAGAATACAAGCAACTTAATAACGATCAATGGCTGCTAGACTTGGCATTTTTTTCCGATCTGACCAACATGTTGAATGAGCTTAATTTACAGCTGCAAGGAAAAGAGAACTCCATGGTCAATATGATTAGCTCAGTTAATGCTTTCAAATGAAAAATGCAACATCTGTCCTCAAAGCCGCAGCGCGTTGATTTGGGGAACATCCAAAACCTCATGTTAGAGCAGGAGAAGCAATGGAAGGCGTGTGCGCAACTTGACAACATACGCCACACAGAGCAGATTGTAAACTGCCTATCAGACTTTTGAGACTCAGCTCTACTTGAGCCAATCGCTACATTTAAGTGCTATCCATTTAGGGAAGATGTTGAGGGCGATTCACTCGTATCAAAAATTGAAACACTGTTTCACCTAAAAGTCCTCTACAGTGGAGGATGAGATTTTGACACTACAGGATAATATTCAGCCGAAGTCTGGGGCTCTTGGACAATTTTGGAACTTAACTCACAGAGGAAAAGTACCCAAACATGAGGAAATGTGCTACCTCAATGACTGCATTATTCGGCTCTACTTATTTATTTGAGTCAGCCTTTGCCCACATGAAGATTATTAAGTCCAAATACCATTCCACCATGACTGACGATCATTTGGAGGCCTTCCTGCCTACCAGCAGCTACTGTCTGGACTGTGCAACCCTTGCTGACTCCATTCAGTGTAAGTCATCAGAGAGTAAAGTGGTGATCATAAATGTATTGTGCCATAAGGTTTCATGCAGATATGCAACGTACACCAACATATATTTTATATATAAAGTATACTCAGTATGTATGCATATATATCATTAGAATTTGTAATGTAGGTAGATCATTTTGACCTGGTCATTTTAAAAGTAGCTCTCAAGCTGCAATAGTTTGGGCACCCCTGTTCTAATAGGACTTTTTCTAATGTTTGACCCTGTGATTTGTTGTCATAGCAAAAGCTATCTATTCTAAAGGGAAACTGTAAATGCTTTCATACGAATGGTATATCAAGATCTCCTTTGGTGTCTGATGTTATCCCATGAAGATATACTACATTACCTTTCCTGGATACATTCTTCTTTCTACAGTAACTCGTGTTGTGTAAGACCAGACGGTGTTAACGGTTGTAGATATTCTTCGGGATATTGCAAGTTGATGTTTTCATGTTCTGCATGATTACCACGAACCGTTATAGCATAGTCTATTGATAAGCATTTAACCAATCTGCCGTTAATTCGTTTGACTTGATCGTTTCTCAGTGCTAGTATTTTTTTCTGTTGATATCCCTTTGGGATGGAATTCTTTAATAATGTTTGGACATACTGTAATACGTCTTCTTTAATTGGGAACTTAAAAGTGAGGAAAACATAAAAATTTGTAAGAGCTAAGAGAGCAGGAACTGTGTCTGACAAAAGCATTCTCAGGAATGAGAGGAGAGGACCGTGTGCGTGGTTGAACATGGATGAGAGGAGGGCAGGATTTGAACAAATCTCATGGCCAAAGTCTCATCTCGTGGGAAAAGATATAGACTATATAAATGATTTTTTTTTCTCAGAATAAGTTTACTTCAATGAAAGGCTGGAGTTCTCTTTTCTCAATGTGATTCATTTTTATTTTTTTCTTGTCCCTACCATCTTTACTCCTCGTGACCAGGGGTGCCAGTAAATGTGGAGGGCACCGTGTACAGACTTGTGTTGATTTTACGATCGTACATTTCAGTGAAGTTTTTCAATTGAATTCCTGTCAAGACTTCAGGCTGGGTCTTCACTTGACCGGCTCCGTCCAGACCATCGACTGGTCCTGCACATGCAGGGGGGCTTCTCGTGTGTGCTGGTGAGCTGGCGTCTGCCCTTTTGAGCACTTGATTTCGATTATCCAGGTTCGTTTGGAAATATTGTGGTCTATTAATCACAAATCAAGAAGGAAAGAAGCCTCCGTGGAATGAATCTGTTTGATAAACAGCATACTGTTTTTATTAGTAGATTCAGCACTGTGATTTACAGCTTAAGAGCGCAAGGTGGTCATCCCGTTATTTTCACTCATTGGTATGTCGTGAGACTTCAAGTGAAGGGTACTTACTGCCCAGGATACCTTGCATTAAACAAACAGAAATAACAGTTGTTTTTTTTTCTTTTTTCTTTTAAGCCGTTTCACAAATTTATTAACACTTCTAAATAATTAAAATATTTAGTCACATGTACTGGAGGAAAAAAAAAATCACATTATGTAACACAATAAATAGAAAACAAAAGAATTTGATATATTCATCTTTAGAGCATCAAAGAGATGAAGCGACCACTGTAAAAGTGAACTGTGTTGAAGCTGAGGGTTCCTGAGGTTTTCAGTATGGCCTGTGGGGTGCCAGCCTCGGGGGGCAGGGCCTCTTCTTTTTGGGTGTTTTGCTTATCAGCCGCCGGACACTCAGCAGTCGTTTTCAGCTTCCTCTAATGCTGCTTAGCTGGGCCCGCGTTAACGTTTTGCTCAGGGGGTTTTATGGCCACCATCAGACTTGTTCTTTACGTTACCAATTGTTTTCTAAATTGGTGCCTAGTAGCTGCCAACCCAAAAAAAAAAAGGCATATTATAAAAACTCCCAAGCCACAAGACAACACCGACACACATTGTTTCAGTTTTACAGTGGTCCTTTTTGCCCTTGGATTACAGAGCATCAGAGAAAATGAAACACAGGTTCAGGTCGGGGAGAACCAGGGGAAAATCTCAAAATCTGTACATGTAAACATCACACTTCCACTGAGTCCAAAAATCAGGAGGAGAATAATACGAAGCTTCACATTGGTATTATAGGTACAAACAGGGAAAGATCTGAAACGTCATCTCCTAGTACAATGAAACAAAACAAAAAGTAAAGCACCACCAAATCAAGAGAAACGGAAAGAGCATGAATGAGCATCCAGGACGCTGCTAGGTGTCCATTTAAGAACTGCGTTTATACACAAATCACTGTAGAAAAATAAAGATGGGGTGGTAGTAGTTGCCAGTGGCCAGTATCATTTTCTTTTTGGCAGAGAACCTTCAAAGCAGGCTGAGGCCTAAGCAGTACCCTGCTGCCCAAGTGGGGCGCCACTCCCGCCAGCTGCCTGCATCTCCCCAATGCCAAGCACTACTAAACTGGTGGGACCCTAACGTACAATGACAAAGGCCCCAAATTAGCTCTGATTATTCCTGCTTGAAAAGCTTCACAAACACGTTACATTTCTCAAGTACCGTATTGTGTATTTGAATAAAATGAACAAATAAAAGCCAGTTAGTGGCACAGACACAGACAGTAAATGGTAAGCTCGACATCTGGCATCCTCTCTGGAGAAAGAGCTGCGACGCTCTGAATGCTGGGTGATTATGGCTAAAATACTTGAGAGGTCCTGAAGACAGACACACAACATAGCTGCACAGACAAAGTACCTCTGAAATGACAGGGAGAAGATTGTCTCTTGCCTATTATTTTTATACAGTATACCGTCTACAACAAAGGGATGAAAAAGGAGATTCAAGGGCAGGAGGTTGCAACAGCCTGTACACCGCAGACGCGTCCGTTCGTCTTTGCACAAAAACCAAGAAACAGATTTGTTGCTTATATTACAAATGCATATCACTATCTAGACTAAGAAGCAAATCGTGTTGCCACAAAGGACAGTTGCTTTTCTTCTTCATTTCCCAGGAGGTGATCTGAGGTTAGGTTTGAGGTTAAAGGTCAGTAGTGCACAACAAAGAATTTGCAACAAGAGAAGTTGCACTTTCTTCCATCTTAGGAAACTTCGGGAAGAAGCAAGCGCAAAGCCACCTGAGGGGATTAGGCTGTGTGTTTCTAAGTTATGACTTTTACAGCAGCATCGGCTAGGGAAAGGCAAGCAATGGCTGTAAAAGGGTTCGTTCTGGACAAGTTGCCAAGATGGAAGAAAGCTTGAGAATAGAGGTAATGTGTCTAAAGTTGAGTGTGAGATCATTAAATATGGCTAACACCTCACTTCCACCGTGACAAATTCACAGCGATTCCGGCTCTGAAAGGATCCACGCAATCCGACCGCTCTTGTGTTGGGTGATGGCCACGGGTACGTCTTTCATCAAACTGCCTGGCATCCACTGTTTAAGAAACTTTTTTTTTTTGGCAAACAAGTAGCCAAATATGGCAACCTGAAAATCTGCACAACGTCCCTGAACGTTCAAATCTGTTCGCTAGTTCGTTTGCCATCGGCACTCAAGGTGCACTTGCACGAAGAAGTGGCCACCCCCTCCCAGCACGATGTCCGATTATAAGCTAGGCCGGGCTGCGCACTGGCTTTGTGTCTATCCTCCCAGGACCGAACTCTAATTTGACTGTGTGGACGGACATGCATTGGAAGCAGGCCAGTGCAGAGTATCAACGGTCAAAGTAGCCCCACGTTCTGCAAGTGGTCGGTTCCCTCTCGCCTCGGCTAGCTGGGACCGTTCTATTGCACAAGTCACAGGAGGTACTCGCAGCCAAAACCAGTAACCCAAGGAAGTTCTCAGACATAAACCAGTAGTGCATCCAGGTGCAGCATGGCTGACTCGAAACGTAGTCGCACACGTGTGAGCGCAGTCAGGACGCCCTCATCAATCTCTGGGCTACACCCCCTTCAAAGACGCAGGGGTCCGGCTAGTGAGGAGAACTGGTGATTCTAGCAGCAACAGGCAAGTGGAGCTTTGAATACCCAAAACAACAAGCTAACCATAAAAGCTGAGCAAATCAAAAAAGGCCTGCACTGCAGCTTTCAAAATATTGCACCTTGGAAATGGGAGTATTATTTTGGGTTTTATTCCTGTTCTTCTACACGGAAAGGAAAGTTAAGCAGTTTAGCAGCTTGAAGGAAAAAAGCAGAGTCCTTGAAACAGCACAACCAGTCTGGAAGTTTGGCCACTGCTGTCGGTCAGCGCTGAGCGTCTGAGCTCTTGGTCCCTGTGTTCTGGAGGTCCAACATTCAACTGCAAGTTCAAACAGTACAAACCCAGTGCAGATAACTAGTTTGGGATCCTTTTTTTTCTTTTTTTGCGAAGACAGAAAGCAGTGTCACTGAGGTCCTCTTGTTGTCGTTGAAGGATTGAGGTTACACTTCTGTGGCAAAAAATTGGGTCCATAGCAGCAAATGGGTTAATGGCCATCATTAAACAAGTCAGAGGAAATTCTCTTTCATCCGTCAAATGTCCAACACACTAGCAACTCACCGGCAGCACAAGTGTTCAAACCGGACCCCCATGTAGTTTGACTTTTAACTCTGTAGTACCTCTGTAAAGAGAAGTGTACATATCTATGCAGGAATCAGTCTCCTTCCACCTCCTCCGCCACCAAAGTGTAGTGGGGGGAAAAAAGGCTGAACAACACTGGAAAAAGCCGGGGGTCAATCAAGCTGTCACGGTTCAAAAGACGAATCGATACAAGCTGGAGAGAAGGAAGGCAGCAAAGCCTTGGAATCTCTGCCATAACAATATTGTTAAAAAGGAAAATACGAAAAAATGCTTCAAAAGTTAATATCAAAATTCTTCAATATTTTGTCTTTGCCCTAAGAGATTCAAAAGATTTACAAATGATTGTATTTTAAATAGCTTTTTTAAATGTATCATTTCTACCGCTCAAAAACAACTTTAGCAACATTAAAAATCTTTTTTTTTTTTCCACTCTATCAAACTAAAACACATTTTGCTTGCGGCTGATAACACAGTCCAACATAAGTGAGATTGCGAGAGCTGAAATCAAAGCTTTTGTCTGCACTTGTTGGCTACCTTCAGTAGTTAAGATCGTGAAAAGTGCTGCACGCATCCATATTTACACGAGATTAGCATCTGCCTTGGACTTCATCAAAGTGCCTGGTGGTATTAAATGGGGACTTAGGGGGAAAACAAACACACAACTCAGTTAAAACTACATTTGGAACACCGCTGGCTTCTCGGAGACGTCTCATCGATTCGGCCAGTCGAGGCCAAACCGACACTCCGCCTGAAGTTTCTTTCTATTGAGAAGTTGAAAACTTCCTGCATGTTGCAGAACGACAGACAGCCTTTAAACATGGAAACAGTCCGGTGCTGAGGTCACTCGGCGCTTTTTACACTTTTGCTTGTTAAATCTGAATAACAAAAAAATCAGCAGCATCACAGGGAAGCCTGAAATCAATTCAAGTGCTTCTGGATGGCAGCAAACACTCTGCTTTCGCCATTAATCATTCATCAAGATGTCTGTGATGGCACATCTCCCCACTCCAAGCGTTGGCCGCCCCTAACAGTGCTTAAATCGGCAAAGAAAAACGAGGCAAAAAAATCATAATCATAAGGGAGGAGGATGCAAATTTCGGGGGAGAGGAAATTGGAGGTGTGTGGGGACAGGGGACGGGGGGTCCAGTCATTTCTTTCATATTCACTTCCTAGCTTTTTTAAGGGCTGAGGGGACGTTCAGTTCTGTTGTAAAATGAGGTTTTCCAGTTCGTCGGCAGAACGTAGAAGAAAGGCCGCAGACTCCCTGTACCCTGCGATGAGCTGCCGTACTGCGTTGATTTCTGTGGGACTAAGCTGTGCTGCAGGGACACCCCTGCTGTTAGTGCTGGTGGAGGAAGAGTTTGAAGCCATCGACTTCATGCTGAGGTCTGTGGGACCTGAAAAAAAAAATGAAAGAGACAACTGTAAGAAAGGGGGGAGGAATGAAAACCAATGTGCTCATAACACTCGTAGGACAACCAATCAGCTTCATGCTGCAGGGTGCTGCTCATCATCTACACAATACCGTTGTACTCAAGTTTCCACTTTACTGACAACACTCAAATGTCATCCACAGAGAAGATGTAGTGGTCAAACTGTGAATTGCTGAGCTCTAAAAGCTTGCGTTTTAAAGGGAACTTCCTTTTTGGCAGAACTGGGTGTTGACACTTCACAGATAGGACATTGATGTCAATTTTTTAGAAAGAACAAAAGGCTAAATCTACACTCTTCAAAGTTTCATCTGTGTGCAAACTCAACACAAATGACCAGCAGTTGACTAGAAGAACTCTCTGGCAGCAATTTGAAAAAATAAATAAAAAGGAGTTATTGTGTGTTTATCCTCATCTTTTCACGTGAAATCCAAACTGCTTTTTTTATAACAGCAAAAACAGCTTTAGCACTGACGAAGGCCACTTTATCCAGGGCATTTTAATAAATAGAGAAGGCATGACATTAGACAGTAGGCATAAACTGACCAAAGGAAGCTGGAAAAAAACAAACAACACAAAGAATTGGAATATCCAGACAAATGTAAGGAGCTGGGTAGGAGACAGGAGGGACATCTTCACTGCATTGAATACAAGAGGCTACAAGTGAGAAACTTCCAGCCTGAAATCAAAAGTAGTAATTAACAAGCAGACGGCTCTTTGGCTGCATATTCATCTTTCTTTCTTCACTCATTCAAGTCTCATTGTAGCTCTGCCATTTGATACTGGCTGTGTGAAGATGTGATAATGGAGTGGTCCACAAACCAATGTAAGAAAGTTCATGGTTGTGCAACCATTGCTTCACAAGGCTTTTTCTGATCCATTCGCGATAGCTTGCCTACCTGTGAAATTTCTGCTTGACTGTCAAACATCTAGAGGTCGCTCCACTCTGAACATTTTATTTCTATTTTTACTATTTAGTTACACTTGTGCAGGGTTCTCCACCGGCAAGTAGTTAGTAACAATTACAACATAAAAAGAACCATAACATTTCTAGCATCAAGGTGGAGTTCCCAGAACATTCTAGTAGTAAGCAGGGGAATCTATTTTATTTCCAATCTAGCACAGAAATGTTTGGAAGTGTATGGTAACAACTGCTGCTATACAACTGATAAGTCATTACACATTAACAGTCGTAACAGTAACAGGGTGTTGAACTAACGTGGCTTTACTTAGTTCCATGTTCCTTAACACTAACTAGAATTACCAGAGCCTACGGAAAAACTCGTAGATCTGGCCCACCTTAAATGCATTCATACCTCTCCGTCAGCGTTTTTTGTCCTGTAAATGTGCCAATGTTCCATTGCCTAAAAACACCACTCACATCTACAGTTACTTCCAGTTTCAAATAAAAACTAACAGCGTCAGATCCCTAGGGCGGTAGTATGTATTGTGATCGTGACTGAGAGAATAAAAGTGAAAAAAAAAGGTAACTTTTACAAGTCCTATAAATGTACACCATCTGTTACAGACACAAACCAAATGTATGTGTGTACTGTATAATATTAACAATAAAGGCAGCTCACTATTGAAAACGGCAAATATAGGAGGCAGTCGGGATTGAAGCGGGGACTCTTGATTACAAGTCAGCAAATCTTATCGCTATGCCACAGAACCTGTTGTATCGTCTCTGAACCTTTTGTGAAAGTGTTTATTTGATCTTTGGCTACAGGCTTCACACATTATATAGTTTATGCCAACTTTTTGTCATTTATTACTAAAATATGAAAAACGTTTCTGTTTTAACAATGTATTTACACAGATTATTGTAGAAATGGAACACACATGAAATGCATATGTTCCAAATAACGATCTATTATTTCCACGCTAAAACTCCAGCACTTCACTCCCAGATAATCAAACAAGGAATGAGCGGAGAGAACTTTATGCACGTTCTGCGGCGGTAGGGGGATGGGATACTAGGCTGCATGCTGCTTGTCTTTATCGGCACATTTACAGGACAAAAGACGCTGACGGAGAGGTGTGAACGGATTTAAGGTAGGCCGGATCTACGTGTTTTTTTGTAGGCTCTGGTAATTCTAGTGTTAAACATTTTGGGATTGTGGAGCCCTATACAAAAATAATCTGATTGTGGAAGCCAATGAAAATGGAAAAAAAGAAATTACAAAATAGTTATATGAAGATTATATTAATCAAGAAAATATTTATAAATATATGCATATACAGTATACATTTATGAAAAAAGACAATGATTTCAGGGTGACATGATAAAATGTAAATGAAAAGCACATGCTGGCCCTGTATAACACAATTCATCAGTAGGTGGTGTAAGAGACCCTTTAATGGAAGTGGCATGCAGATATTTAGGCCATTTTGATAGTTTGTTTTCTGCGGCCATGACTATCAAAAATCTAATCTGGTGTAGGATCTTAAATGCTTATTGGCATAAAAATCAGCATTCACTCTTTTTTTATTTGTTTTAGTTGATTGAAATTATAATCTTCATTTCTCTTTTCTGCCTCGTTCACTTATTTAAGTTTTGAAGTTACAAAAAAATTATTCTTTAATTGTATCCAAAATGTAATTTTCTTCTTTGGGCCTTCTGTTTTATTAGAAGCGTCAAATTTTGTTTTATGTGTTTCCTAAGCTGACATGTTAAAGGAATACTCCACCAAAAATATATTTTTTAAATGTTACTTACCCTATGTAGCCTGTAGTGGTGGCTGAGAAAAAAAAATCTTATATGCTTTCACTTAAAAAAATTAAATACTGAATATTCACTCAGTGGAGTCACTGGACAGGGCAAAATGATGTGAAAAACTTCCATGGAAGGAAGAAAACTAGTTTCATGCTACTTGTGTTGCATAATGTCCAATGTCTCATTATATGTGTGCATTTATATAATTAATGGTTACTTTCTGAAAGCCCTGCATTTAATTTTAAAAAGGAAAAGATTTCATTCCCACGATGCTGTGTGTTTGAATGAAAGATCACCAGTTGGGGGAGAGAGGTAGACATTCAATTCTAATGCATCCAAGAAATGTAGCTTAAGTTTTTAACTTGTAGTAAACCAACAAACAAATAAATAAACCACAGTAGTATTAACATGTTCAGTTTAGTTATTCCACACAGCTAGATGTGCGGTGACATTGCATGCATCAACCAATTGAGATGTTCAGTGACTAACACAACCGACAGCGGTGACCTCTGCTCTCTGGTTTGCGATAGCCCAGGTCAGTGTTATGTGAAATTCTGTCTAATTGATGAGCACTACTAATATTTCCAGTAGCTGTGGCTCATACAAGGTATTAGGACCGATGGCTCACAAGAGGTTTCACCAAACCCTTGGGTTTCCCAGAGCACAGCTTAGGAAACCCTGATCTAGAGCTCTGGTTTCTTTCATTTATCCAAAGCAAGGCCACCACGTGGACTCAAAGTGCTGCAACCCACACAGGCACTTATGCATCTTTTGTAAGGCTCAGTTCAGGGTGATTGTACATGAATGCATTGCTGTTTGACTTATTTCAGGCTGTGAAATGACACACCATCATGCAATCCAAGAGAAGAAGAAAAAGAAACTGAGCCGTAGTGGTAATTGTTGGTGATTTGTGCACTGTGTGCTGAAAAGAAGTAATTAAAAGGGTGTACTTTGCATTTGTGTCTCTGTGCCTGTGTGTTTAGGGGGCTGATCGTTCACAATAATATATCATATATATATATATATAATAGATATATATTTACACATACATAAAACATTTTCAAAGCACCTCTGGTTTTTGTCTTAACATTTGAGAGGCTTAGCCATCAACAGAAACAAACGAAAGATGGTGTGAAGCCTGCAGTGGCCACCATTATTAGACAGTCCTCAAAGTCTTAAGCTGACAAAAATTAGTATGACCAGCTGAAAGTGGAGGCTCTGGTAACAGAAAGAACAGCATCCTTCTTTGATGTCCTTATGGAAAAGGTTAAAGAAAGGTCTCAGTCATTTCTCACAAATCCACCAGAACGGCAGGCAGATGACCCAACCTTCTATGAATGTTGTGAGCTATTGGCACTCATGACATTAATGCAAGACACAGATGAAACAGAAAGAAGTCTCACTGAACAGTACAATGACATGCTGACAAAAGGACGAGGAACAGAGTATTCTTCAAAGGGTCAAAAACCATCACAAGAATTTTCCACCTTCATCAAACACAGTGCTAATGTTGTAGACCTTTCAAATGTGGAACCGTTGTCTGCTGCTCAGTTCAAATGACATAAAAACTGCTAAACGGAGTGACCTCTAAATGTTGTTTATTTTCATTCAAATGTTCTAAGTTTGTTTTATATAAATGAATGTAGTGAAAAGTTAAGCAAACTGACACCTTTTATTGGCTAATTAAAAAGATTACAATAGGCAAGCTTTGAGGCAACTCAGGCCTCTTCTTCAGGCAAGATGTAATCAATATATGATTTTTTATATATATGATAAAGCCTCAAGCAGAACTTGAATCTGTTAGGTTTTCTTTGCGTGATCCTAATGTGATGTATACATATGTATGTTCTGAATTCTTTTTTTTTATCTTGATTACGGAAATTTGCTTTATGCATTCATGAGTGTTTATGAACATATCTTCAAACTGTTCTGGCAATTCCTTCGCATGAGTTACATGACTTCAGTATCTCAGTCTGGTGTTTTAACATTTTTCTCAAAACTTTTGTGCAGAGATCAAAAGATAGCAGCTGAACTTGCCACACCTGGAAAACATTCATACAGCACCAGCTCTGTCTAGCAGCACGTTATTAACTGTCAGCAAAAGGTGTGGAACAGTGCTGAGATAGCTGGTCGTGTAATCAGACATCCTCAGATGATGAGATCAGGAAATACAGGTGTTATAGGTGAGTAAAGTCTATGCTACATACCACCAGCAGAGACATGGACACAGAGACCCTCTGCAAGCTGCTCACCTAGCTTAACCAGTAATTGGTGGACTAACTTCATTCTTTCTTGGTCTTTACTTTTCCTAGAGTGTCATCTTGTTTATAATGCAAAATTCTGTAAGGTTGTCTGGCTGACATTACTGGTCCTGAATGAAACTCCTTGGCAGTTCCATATGGTGCCTCAAAAACAGGTGCAAGGCCAAAACCACCCTCGGGTTTGTTGTAGTTCTGCAGCGAATGTCAGACTTTTTGGCACAGAATGAGGAAGGCCCACATGGAAGGAGCAGCTAAACAATAGTCTACTTGACCATGATGTGAACACCAGCCATGCAAGGTTCCTCTAAAGCAGTGCTTCCCAACCTCGGTCCTGGGGGCACACTGTGGCTGCAGGTTTTTGTTCCAACCAGCTTCTGCTTTTAATTGGACTCCTGGGCTAATTAAGTGATGTGTTATTTCTTAAGTTCTGTTTTGGGAACAATACAGAAATTAAAAAACTAAGTTTGGCAAAAAAAAAAAACTAAATATCTTAAAATGTACCAAGCAGTTACATAGGAATAATGTTATTTTTTTCTTTTTAACAACATTTTCATCTTGATTTTCATTCTGCTTTTCAGAGTGTTTTAATTGTTTAATCAATCCATTATTTACTAATCAGTGGGTCTAACGCTAAAATAGCAGCCTTTGATTATTCAGTGTTGTTTACCTGCGTGTCTGTGCTGCTCATTTTTATTTGTCGTTAATAAGATACAACGAAGGGGTAAAACTGCACAGAGAAAGGGTAAAATATAAAGAAATCAACAAAAGACAGTTAAGCATTTAAATCTATAGAAAAAGCAGAAATATTTCTAAATGTCTTAAAATGTAAAAATGATGCTGCTGTGCTTTTCTGAATGTAGAATAAGAGAAAAAAAATACCAGCTAATTAAATGAGATCAGTGTTATCAAGTGTTGTCACTGATTAGGAATCTGGTTGGAATAAAAACCTGCAGCCACAGTGGGACCCCAGGACCGAGTTTGGGAAACACTGATTTAAAGCAATATGAATATTACAAAGATTTCCAGTCGAAGCTTTCATTTACATAATCGTGAGAAAGTCACTGCAAATTCCAGACGTTTTTACTGCAACAATGTGTTTACAGTCCTCCGCAACCTGCTGTTACAACAAAATCCAACTTGTTTGATTTCCTTTAATTGAGTATTTGCAGTTGTGGGCTCATATCTGTAAGACTTAAGAGCCAATAAGAGTTCAAATGGAGTACAGAACATTGGATACTTGCAATGAAGGACGTTTTCTGAGACCGCAAAGAGACAAGAAGAGAAGCTTGTTGAATTTTGGTGCCAGCTCGGTTGTCTCTTTGATGTTGTAGTATGACCCGAGATTGTGGCTTACTCTGCTGTTTTTCACATTGATTGGCTGCCTTAAGGAGGGGACACTGCAGTGGTTTTGGAGTGCATAAGATTCAGAAACCACAGTTGTTAGATCCGACACGCTATACAACTTGAAAGTGTCGAGTCCTGTAGTGCAACGCTAGGCAGAGCTGCAATTTTTTTTTTTGATTAGGTAAATGAACTTGCTTAGTTACATAACATAAGACAAAGTCTGGCTAGCAGGCCGGTCATGTTATGGGCGCATGTAATGTCATCTGTTTGTTTTTTACATTACAGATGTGGCCCATGTTGCTGCCTGTGCATCTGGTAAACATGTTCTTGTGGTTTCTTACATGGCCTGTGTTTCAAGTGTCTCTTCTAGCATCCAGGTGCCATGGACACAAAGAGCTTATTTGAAATTGCCCTCATATAGCGCACTCCATGAAAAGTGATTATTAACACATTTATGAGGCTGGGGCATGCAGTGTTGGGACAGAGAAATAAGGATACAGTTTTGGGTAGAATTTTTTAATGGTGACCCCACATTATTTTTTACCTGGAATCTGCACTTATGTCTTGTAATTCACATTTTTATTTTTCAGATGTTTACAGTAACTGAGATGGCCGTGTTAAGCTTCAGAAATTTGCCTTTATCATCCTTTCAAATGGCTCTTGTGTAAGAATGACCATCGAGGTACTCTCATGTAGGAGGGTCCTAGAGGATAAGGGAGTTTTTTATCCAGAATATTTTGCAACTGAATTTCAGCCTATACAGTCTTCATCAAATTAAAAGTGAGGCTGGTGTAGCTAACATTTGAACTCTGATGGATACCCACATGCTGTGAGTGGAGCTCGGGCTTTTAAATGATTATGTCTTCTTATATGCAGCAGGCGTGTTTTGACATTTGTGAGCACTCTGTTAGCATGTCATCAATCTTAAGTTATTGGGTTGTCAATTCACCTGTGACCACATGTCACCCAGGAGGTTCTATCTATATACTGTAGCTCATTCATTACCAGCTTTGCAGTGTTTTGGCCACTTTTGCACCATCAGAATCATGTGAGCCTTTCCTTCCTGTGCTTGATGTTATGCGTCTGGAATTTCAGTCACTGAAATCTTGTGCCACTGGTATGCGGCTCAGCCTAAGGCGGGAAGAAAACTAAATGAAAGAAACCAGGATCAAAAAGCTCTTCCTTCTGTCACATTCCGAAATGTTCAAGTTCCTCTGAACTAACGTGTTTGCCTTGTATGCTGTGCACTCTTCATGTTGGTTCCAATGAAAACAGTAAGCCTTCAGTTTCTAAATCAAAGAATGATTCTGCCCTGTAGCTCTTAAGGGCAGATGTGGTGGAATTGAACAAGAGCATTTGATCTCTCCAGTGCTCCTCTCTTTAATCATATACTTTAGAACTTATATGTGATAAAAGAGTAGCAAAATACATAAAGGAGGTTGCAAAAATAGATGAAGCAAAGATTTATTTCACTTGAAGCACCTGCTCATTATACTCTCAGTTATGTAACCTTTTTTCCTTCTTCCATGAAAACTACACATCTACTTGTGGATCGGTGGATACTCCAGGTGATCATCTGAGAGGAGGCCCCTTATATTTATAAGCAAGTGGCAAAATTCACTGTAAAGTGACAGTGCACTGGGCTCAGCATTCAGCATTCTTAAAGGTGTAAATATGACTGAACTGTCCTCCGTGTGTTGTGCATTAGCAGCAGCACTTCTATCTGTTTTTCTGGACAATCATGGCTTCATGTTATTTCAAACCAGCATCATGACCCCTATTCACAGAAATGTGACTTTCCATCATCATCAGTATTTCCTCTAGTTTTAACAATCTCACTAATGTCTGACCAATATAAAACTTTGCTCTTGACAGAAGTTCACTTTCTTTAATGTAGGACTCCAAATGCTAAACAAGAGAGGACCCTTTATTTTGTAAACCTTTTCCAACATATAAACAAAAGATGGAGCTTACCATTACTCTGAGATGTCCCAGTTGTTAATGACACTGGGTGTTGCAGGCTGGCTCCCAGGCCCCCATATCCGCGGTAATTGTAGTTTAGGCCTCCATTGATATAGATCTGATCTTGTGGATAGGCTGAAGCTGGCAGCGAATAGGCAGTGTGCGCAAGAGAAGAGGATTCCCGTGCACTTTGCTTTTCTAACATATTCTGGTCATCCTGAAAAAGTAACACAAGGGCATTCAGAATATAAAATGTTACTCTAAAGACAATTATTGCTACAATATCATTATTAATTGCAGCAATTTGTGTTTTTTAAACCACAATCTGAACACAAATCAACCATGACTGTAGTACAGCTACAAGTCAAACTATCCAACAAATAATCTGAGGTGTGAGCTCTTATTTAAAATATCAGTATTGGCAACAATTTATCCTTCAGAGTTGCTAGAGTTGGTAGTGGTGGCTTCTACAAATCCAATGAATGTTTCATTACAGGCTATACTAACTTTAAAAAGTAGACTGAGCTCACATAGCACCAGCTTGCTTCTGACACACTGCATTGGACCACATATAACGCGCCTCTCTGCCTTATTTGACTTTCACGTCCATAAATACATCTAGTAAATGTCTACACCGCTTCCGAGTTTTATTTTTGCTGAAAACCCTGGCTGACCTGTCCACTTGTTCCTTTCACAGGGTGCTATTAGCTACGTAATTAGGAAGAAATTCACCATTTACACATCACTGCTGACTCTGACTTCTACAAAATGGCTCTAATGGAGTTAGTGTCTCCAACAAAGTGTGATATGATGGCTAGTTTGCAGTAGTTGGATCGAGGCACTGCTTATATGCCTTTAGTTTTCAGTAAACAAACAACACGAGGACACACATTTAATAAACGTGTAATGACAATGCCACTGATTTTCTTGCCTTGGATAGAAATTGGTTACAGCTTTACAAATCTTGTCATCTATTTTTACATAAATCCACTGACTTTTCTGATCTTTTACTTTCAAGTGATTGAGTCAGCTAAAAACCTGAAAACTGATGAAAAGACTGAACTTCCTCTTCAAAGATTTTTTTTTAAACTGTGATCAACGTCTACCTTGTTTCTTTTTCACAACTGCAGTTTAACATCTCTTTTCCTACTCAAATGTGACCTAAACTACAATTATAATGTATTGCTAAAGAAAATGCAAGTAATCGTGCTCCTTTTCTCGTGTGTCTGCTGAAGAGAACACTTACATGTGATGATGGGTACATATCCATTCGCATCCTCTTTGCCGCCTTGCGGGTTTCACTTTCACAGGCAGCTGCTAGAATGTTCTCTGCCATGGCTGAGGTTAAATGGGGAGGTGTAGGACGAGTCTGTCATAGGATGACATACAAAGGGAAGGTCAGATGTCGCTGGAATTTGAAAAGCTGATCTGTTAATCAAACGCTGCATAATTTAGGCTGGAACACTTACAGAATATAATGAGCCTAAATAGCATTATACATGTAAATCAATGACTTACTACATTTTTCAACAGAGCTTATATGAGTATATAACTGGATGAAATATGTTTGAACACTTTCTTTACTAAACTTGTGCCTTAAAACCAGTTGCCCTTTGTCAGTGGTCAGACACTACACTGGCCAGTAAATGACACCAACAGCCTCAGCCATCCAGTTCACATCAACTCCAATCTGAATTCAAATGATACAAGTGGAAATAAAACAGAAGCCTTCATAATTTTCAAACAAAATTTTGCTGTTATTTGTCAACTTTCTTGGGTCAATTATGGGGTAAAAGTTAATTTCTAGCAATTTAATTTACATTTTGAGTCTGCATTTATTTTGAGCTTCATAAATTTACAAACATTGTGGATATTCTGTGTATAGTTTTGAGTATAGGTCGTATATTTAACATTATCAATACACTGTCCTGAGGATCATAGATACATTGTTTTCAGGAGTTTATTAAGAGAATAAAGAAATATCATTAATTAAATACATATCTGATTTTGCAACACCAAATATTAGGGAGTGTTCATTGTTACTTCACTGCTCAATGGGACTGAAAGTGAAAGTAAAGTTTCACTTGGGTAGTTTCAGTGTTCTAATTTCAATAGAAATGTCACCGGCCATAGCGGAATTTCACATGCCTGCTACACAGATGTGTATAGCCAAATTATGATAATAAATATACCAATGAAAAGACCCTTCTATCAAAATGAACTTTCAGAAAATATTTTGTAAACTCTGGCCTTGCAAATGCTTACCTTTTTATGCTAAATGTGAATTTAAACAGAGTTAGAAGTGAATCTAACCTTGCAAATCTGCTGTACTTTTCAAATGTAAGGAATTCCACCAGTCGATTAGAGGGCTACTGCAGTAGCTGGGGTCTGAAAGGACATACCAGTAAGGATGGCCTTATCCACTCTTCCATTCTGAATTTAAAAAACTGCAGAGCCCTTAAGTTTATAGTTCCTGGTGGGAACACAAAACATGAAAGTGGCCAGGGACAACAAATAGCCCAGGGCCTATATCGCACAGGAACTCTTTGGTTCACAAAAATAAAGTTCCTGTGGTGGGAAAGCACCTTATGTTACCCAGGTCAATCGGTGAGAAATTCAGTTTAGTGTAATCGACACGCCATGTATATTAAATGAAACAACAACAACAGACCCCATAATGAACACTACCAACCTACCACAACTTTTTGTAAAACATTTGGCAGCCTAAATGTTCTACTTTTGGCATTGTTCTGCAGCTGACTGTGCGGCAGACCTCCTTCGAGTTTGATAAGGCACCCCAAAATGCATGTTCTTCAAAGCTCTTAGCAAATCAAGGCAGACTTCATAGACTCTGCTGAAATCCAATGTTTTTGTTACTTTTGGGTTAGTAAGACAGGACCTGCTCTAGCTGTCTGCTAACATGCCTGTATCAGACACTCTTTGTTCTTTCCTAAGCACTTCCATTAATTAATTAATTAATTATGTGTGATAAAAATTAAGTTCTGCAGTGTGATGTAGCGGGTCTTGCTTGGGTTGCTTCTTCTCCTTCAGTTTGCCAAATATCCAATACTCCTGAGTAACAGCATCACAAGTTTATTTGCGGACTCTAAAACAAATACTTTCCATTACAAGTAAATTGTTTTTATCCCTTTATTTTATAGCAAATAACACAGCTTGTAGCCTCAAGCAGTAACAGCTAGCACTGCTGTTGAAATCTTAGAAAAATTAAGAATTAATAGCATTTGCTATTCTTTATGAATATAAGCAAGACTGCGTATCAGTAAAGCTGGATCTTACGCACTCTGGGTGAACCTGGCTGGTCCTCATGCAGCTTCCAGATGTGTGACCTTAAATTTTGATCATGTGGTACAGTCCTAATTATTCCTCCTATTATCTAACAAAATTTAGCCCAAAATATACATCTTTAGGAATGAGGGAGGACACAGGAGAACATGCAGACTTAACAGGGCCAACAAATGAGAACGGGGTTTAAAGCAGGTAGCCGCGATCATTGTGGAAGCAGCACTAGCCTCCCATATCTTGTACATGCTGCTCTGTGTTAATGCATTTATATTTCTACTTATACATTCCACTGTGTATTTGTGTTTATTCTTAGCTTTTCACTGCATTAAATTTAACTGTGTGTAGCACCAAATGTCACAGGTGTCACTCAGGTGTGCTTTAAGGCACCACACTGCAGCATGAGGGCTTGGCATTTGGAGTGACACATACATCTGACAATGACATGGAAGAGCAGCTTTCTAAATCCTAGTGTGGCCAGGACAACATTTGCCTCCCTCAAAGCCTGAAATGGATTAAGTAAGTGGAAGAATGTTGTTATAAATTAAATATTCTTTTTGTACTTTTAACTTATGAATCATTTCTGTCCACAGTTAGAGGTTATGACACAAAACCCAAGTTTTACATTTGTTACTCATGTTAAAAAAGCTGAAATTCAACCTCCATTCTTTTCCAAAGAATGAAGATTATAAGCACTAAAAATGAAGGCACCATGTGACAATTTAACAATTAACTTGCGACTTTCCCATAATAAAGGAATTTAATTTAATTTACTAAGAAATTTAAATTTAAGTTTAAATGGATCAACCTCAGGAACTCACTGTGTGCTGTACCTGCTGGTGTTCACATATGGATAAGCTATGTGATTTGGTGAAAAAGTAAAGCAATAAATTCTTCACTAGCAAAACCAAGGCTATGACCTAAAATATGAGATTTCAATGTTTCTCTTGCAAAAACGTGCTATCCAACTTTAGAATCTAGACAAAATATTAAAAGAGTAGGAAGCATAAAGGGAAATAATGAAAATTACTGACTTATAATGGCTTTTACCCAATGAGAGTCACTGCAGGGCTATTTGGGCAATGCTCTAAATGTCCACTAGATGGCATGAGCGGAATACTTTGGTGTGGCTGCACAGTAATGCCATTTCACAAAATTCTAGTGCTGCATAGTGGGTTTGTACATATAAATTCAAACTTTTAATAATGTAGCACACAAGTGAATAATAACTAAATCTTTTTCAAGTCCCCTTATTAAAACTATACAGTTTATAGATAATATCAGCTACTGGAATGTATAAAAAATCGTCTGGTTAGAGGTTTTGGTATTCATCTTAATAAAGCCTTGTCTCTATGCAGTTACCTCCATGCCATTCTTCTTCATTCTCCTACAAGATTTAAGGTATGTGCGGATGCGCTTGCGGGCGCGCTCTTGAAACTCAGGAAACTGCCGGCTGCATGACTCAATAATGGCTTGGATCTTCTCTTTTGGCTGCTTGGAAATGGGCACCATGCGGTCAAGGTTCTCATCGACAAACAGGCGGACAAACATCTGAAAGGCCAAGAAAAGAAGATAAAATTTAGCTGCACTGCTCACTGCCACAAGTTACATATTGTACACAGAACACCAAGAATTAGCATGTTTAAAAGGTACCACTGATACTGGAGAGAGGTTCATACACCCGATGATTCAAAAAGATAAAGAAAATATTTGAGGAGTATGCCATTCCCTGAAAAAGCTGGCATTTGTATGACAAAATCAAACTAATTACTAACAATATAAACACAAAGTAAGTGAGTGTTTTATGCTTGCTTTTCATTAAAAATATTTAAAGAAAATGTTTTTTCTTACTGCTGTCAAACGTTTGGAAGCAAAATAGTCACACAGTGCACAACAAAATAGGTGAAGGATTCATTTAAATAGTAAAAGCAGAAGTAACAACAATATAACAGTGCTGCATGCATTAAACAAGTCCATAAGTGATCATCTGAATCCAGGGTTTCACTAAGGAGACACCAACACTAGCATTTTTGCCTAAAAGCTCACATGTAGAGACACAAGCTGTGTGGCCATTTTAGGAAATGACAAAAGAATGACAGGATCTCAGTCCTCACATTGAACGCTTTCAGCCTCTCAGGGTCCATTCCTTCCGAGTCGTTAATTTTGTCGTTGTCCTCGTGATCGTCGTGCTCATCATCGTCGTCATCTGCTGTGGGTGCCCGACTTACTGACAGGTCCTCTGGACACAGGCTGACCTCGGTCTTGATAGAATCATAACTCCCTGAGCTGTATGGTGGAGACTGTGCAGACAGAGAAGAGGTGACATGAGAAAGGTGAGAAGTCATTCTCATCATTCAGTTGTACAGAAGCAGATTTGCTTATTTATGATTAAAGATACAAACGTTTCCATGGAATCTTGGACAAATGCTGAAAAGAGATAGAAAAAAAAGTCTTCCAAGGACATTCCTTCAGGATGGCCTTTATTTCACTGAGCAAATTCAACAGGCACTTTAATTTGCTCAGTTAGATAAAGACTTTGTTTTTTATTTCATATGCAGACTGTTGTGAAAATTCTTCCTTAAACTATGGAGTATTAAATAGAAGTAAAGATTGCTCTTTAAGAAAATGAAATTATCTTTATACAAACAATTGCTCTTTGTCAGGGTGAGAAGCGTAGCTCATGTTTTAATTCTAGAAACTCTGGCTAATAACAAACCTTATGTCTACTGCAGTTAGAGACGGTCAGCGTTTGAGGGCAGTCACTAGTGGAACCTGCAAGCAGTGCGAGACCTCGTATGAGTGAGGCTATCGTGTGTAAAACCCAGAAACCTCCGGAGCACCAAACAAGTGTACGACTGGAGAAATTACAGGTATTGTAAGCTGGCTCAGTGTTAGCAGCCTTGGTGGCAGGTTACTAATCTCCCCGCCTAGTTGTCATTTTAAGAAAAGGCCATGTAGCGATGTTGATGATTGGTACCAGAACTCCGGGTGTGTCTGCAGCAAAAAAAAGACATCAACCAAGAGCCAGGACATTTGTATTCAAATGTCTTTGTGTGCTTAAATTTATTTATACATATTTTATAAGAAAAGCACACTTTCTATTTCTTGGTTTTATTATGGGTCTGCAGAGAGACAGAAAGGGGCTAAGAGAGAGTAGAGTGCACCTTTCACTGTTTATGTATATTTGTATTAGAAATGAGTGCTGGCTGGCTGTTGATCTGCGTCATGCCATTTTTTATAAATAGCGCATCAAACACAAAACCCAGAACAACTCAAAAGACTCCTGATAAAAGACTTTTCTAGAAATATACACTCCTATGCTTTGTGTTGGGTTGTTGGAAACCCAGGAGAGGACTTTTGAACTCAAGATGCCCAAACATGCCAATGAATAGCCACTAGAGAGAAGAAAGGGCAGTGAGTTCAGCAGACACCTCTTTCACTTAAAGACCCCTGGAAAAGGTAATCCTTGAAAATCTCAATCAGGCTGCTACTTTGATTGGTAAACATTCTGCCCAAGAAATGACCCCTGAGGTGATCTAGCATTAAACTAAACCCTCTTTTTTTATTAAAAATCTATAATAAAATTCATGAAGATAAAAATATGAACCTTCATGTAAAAGGAGCTGAGACAATCACATAGATATAAGAAGCCTGGGAAGAAGTTTATTAAAGCTGAGTAAAACAAAACTTACTTGTGAGTGACAGATAAACTATCACATTTCAAATTCATAATTTGTGACATTCAAATCATTTCACACTGCCACTAATGTCCGGTTGGAGTCTGGACTCCACCATGGCACTCCAGTGCTGAGTGTCCCCAACTGTGCCAGTCTTGCCAGTTTCTTGGCATTATGTGGCAGCAGGATGGCGAAATAAAAAGCAGCACCATCAAGGGTGACTAACGGAAACTGCAAGCATCTCTAAAAGCCTTTGTATTCATGTTTTTTTTTTATTAGTTTCGTTTTATTGCTTTGGGGTACTTTTACCTGTGCATTTTTGACATTTTCAGTCTCTTCTGAATACTTTTTATTTTAATAAACATTGTAACTTCGTGATGTTCGCCACACTCTTCACGGCTGCTACTGTTATCCACATCAATCTGACTTTCTTTTGGCCAGATTTGTAATGTGTTGTTAGACACAGCTAAAAAGTATGGACGCCCAGCATAAGCTGAAACAATGAGTAAACGATTTTCTTTTTTGGCCTTACTGACATAGTGATAGTTATGGTCAAACCTGCACACATTTCAGTCAGCCAGGCAGTGGTACATGCAGTGTAATATATTGGTGCTTTGGGTAATGAGCTCCATCTTTCAGTGATAAGAAAAATAAGAGAAATCTCTTACAATATAAACCTTTTAATTTTTAGAGACGACTGTGGATGCATTGAGACAGCAGGAAAGTCGCTCTGATCCCGCTGAAGTTTAGACCCTAATAAATGCTGCACCCCTCATCCTCACTATCTGGTATAATCCATCTTTCTTCTATAAGATCTTCTTAATGCTAATTTCTGCTATTCCTTATGTTGCACTTCTGTTATCTTGAAGCTTTTCATTACACTTTTGTACGCACTGTCTATTCACTCTGAAAAGCACTGCAGTGAATGACGACAGATTGTACATTATTCTTTGTTTCAATTTGAAAATGCCAAGCTGTTAACTTTTTATTGATGTCTTAGTCTTATGATTCTAAAAGAAAATTCTGTCCAAAAACCTTGAATGTAATTTGAGCGAGTGCGTGTCTCTTGAGGAGAATTTCTGCTCCCACTTTCCACTTCATTTTGGAAAGTAGGGTTTACAATTCACACTTTCATACAGTATAATTAGAACCTTTCTGTTCCTTTATACTCTATATATACCAACAAATCACTGTACATATGCACTTTACGTTTAGAAGTAATTACAGATAAAGGAGGCATAATGGTAAACAGTCATTGTGTTACCCTGTAGTGTTGTTTTAAGGAGTAAATCGGATCTATTACTAAATAAAGCAGAAGGTCCACCTCTTATCTGCTATTTTAAAATGTCTCGGCACCAGTCTGCCTACTATCTACAGAATCATTAATTGAGTCACCTTTTTGGAAAGTGTGAAGGCATGCTCTGGCTGTATATCGTGCCTCAAGGACGCATACAATTCTGCATGCATCACACGCACTCATTATCCCGTGACCGGGTATGTGTTCACATTTGATGATTTAGTGCAGCAATTGTGAATTACAAATCAAATTTTTATTCAACAAGCTATTCTTGGTGCACTCCTGCATTGCTTTTAATAGGCAACCTGCCATTTTCTTCACTCTTCCACATTACCTTTAATTCTTACAGCATTAAGTTAAGTTTGTTATTCACAAGCAGAATTTGATCATAAAATAATTAAATCATCCAACACTGCATGTACAATACAACTAGGAAAAACATATTTAAATTCCCAAGTATGTAATGGAACACATATTTCAGATTTCCAGCTAAATTCAAACAGCGTAATCACTGGGATCCAAACCAGTACTCGGCATGTTCTGAATTCTCCCCGTGCTGTTACTGTGAAAATGTAAATAAAACACCATAATGTGTTTGATTTTCTATTCTGTACTTTTAGAAAGTGAAGCAGGCTCACAGGAAGAAAGATTGATTTTTGAGTACATACAACACCAAAGCACTAAGCTTGACTAATACTTTTGGCAAAAAGTACAAAATATAGCCTTTATGACAATTTTATGTAAGATTTAGAATTTAGAATTTGCCAAATCACACTTAGTCCTTAGACCTGTGATGGACTAAGTGTGATTTGGCAAATTCTAAACTTGCATAGAAGAGTCAGTGGACCATGCAGATAATTAGCCAGCGTTGGCTCCCCTGCCTGCTGCCACCCTGTACTGGGGAACTGGGAGCAGAAAACATAAGGAGAACTCCCTGTCTATACAGAACCCCATTTACAGGAACCAAAAAAAAAATAGGAACAAAAATACTTTGAAGCCTTGTTAAACAAATGAAATGGAAGTCCATTGTCACATAATCATAAAGACAAATCGATAAATAAAGGGTGCCTCATTAAGCTTGGTTTCCAGACCCACTGAATCAGCGTTTAGAGAGCAGATCCATGTTAGAAGTGACTTGTGTTCTTATACGTACACGTACTAACTCTACTTCACTGCTGCTAATATATCTAGACTGAATGTGCAAGTTGCTTCTGGGACAGGTTTAGAGATCTTTAATTGTAATAGGCCCTCAGCATATTTTGCATATATGACCACTTGTATTGTCAAAGTTCTTTTGAAGTTGTTTTCTAAGACTGCTAGAAGAGTTAGTGGTATGGATTTAGTTGTTTCCCTTGCATTTATTTAAATCAACAAATGAAAGAATGCAGTTTTTTGTATTGAGAGAGAGGGAGCAAAACAACCTTATTCAAATTATAAATCTCCTTACATCATTTGACACAATAAGTTTAGAAATGAGCCATTGTTGTAACTAATTGTCACTTGATAAAAAATAACATTCTTGCACTTGGGCTTATAATTCTATATGACAGTCAAAAAAAAAGCCCTCCATATAAAGCCACTGACTGACAGCACATTTCAGTGACTGGTCTCTCAATCAATGTACATCTAACTATCTTAATTTTCTGGAAGAATATATTTCACTTAGAAAGGCAATTACAAACACACACAACATTAATAATAAGCTTGACATGTGCTTTCAGAATTTGTAGATAACAGAAATACTTCATTGATATCTGCAAAGCATACAATTCTTAATTCTCACTTTTTTGTTTTCGTCGAGCTGCCAATTGACTTTCACGGATAGTCGTTAAATAAAACTATTATATGTGAGCCTTGCCTTATAGTAATAGAATTAGTTCATGTTAAATCATAATGTATGTATATAAAATGATGATTTTGTGAAGGGTTTGTTTGGAGGGGCACAGAATTATCATGTTATGTAACATCTGAACTCGGCATATCTCAGCTTTTGTTTTTTTTAGGCAGCGTTTCACTGTGACATGCACTGTTTGTTATTTTATTAACTATGCTTAAAGAATAATCTTCCCTTTCTTTCTCTTTGATTATTTTTTAAATGCAGCAACCACATTTGACACTAAGATTTGTTAAAGACATAACTGCACAAGACCAAGTATGTCACTACAAGACAGAAAGGCTCCAGGTTCACAGTTGTACAGAAATTCAAGCTATACGAGTAGAAGAAAAAACTGCAGTGATAGAAAAAAGTGAGCAAACACAGTGCAATATGTCTATTCTCTCTGTGCTAGAATGTTTCTTTAGTCTCCCAAACACCCTACAATGTTTGTGTTTAACTTCAGATGGCTTCAGTCTGCACTGTTCTGTGCAATGTGATGTGTATTGCAGTAGTGACTTAATGTTGTGCTAGCTCCACCACCTCATGGATGGATTCTGTTTAGTGACACGATGAGGGATATCTGTGGATCATTGATTCTGGAAGCCGTACATTCATCTATTAAATTGTGACGGGACTCCCTAGTGACTGTTAAGTGGTACAATGGCCGCCATACCTTATATTTGAAAGCATTTTAATTGGATGGGCTCAGTTACACCCAACATCATGGAATCTGAAATGCAGCCACAGCTCAGAGATTATCACATCAAAACCGGGCTGATGTTCTACTGAAGCTGTGAACTTTAAAATGACAGCCATATTACCTGCACAGTGAAGCACAACTTCTGAACCTTGGCCTTAATGAATGTGAACTTGGATTTCTTTGTTAGTCAAGTCTCCCTGGGAGCACAAAGTCCCTTCTTTCTAAAGCCTTTCTTTTTACAAAATACACAGCTTACAAAGACAAATGGAGCTAAACCTGGATTCACTACAGTTAATATTACCTCATTCTATTCTGACAGATCTGTAGATAAGATCGTGAAGCCTACCTTGCTACTGTACTCCCTCATTTCTCTGTCTAGTCTGAGCTCTGTGGTTGGCTTTGCTGCATACTTGGTGCGACTGCGGAGACCGTCTGGAGCATCTGTTTGGAATGGAGAAGGAAGGTGGCTAGGCTGAAGCCTTTCGCTGAGATTGACAGGTTGGTCCTCCGAAGATGAGGATGAAGAGGTGGTGCTAAAATCTAGAGGTGCTACAGTTCCATTTCCATTCACCTCTGTGTAGTTGCCATCATCAGGAGTAGTAACAGGAGCTGATGTGGTCAAAGCAAGAAGGCCATTCCCACTGCCACTTTCAGATGATGAATCATCTAAAAAAAACAAAAAAATAGTAATATTAAACAATAAACCCTGGCTCTCATCAGTGCTGTACACAAGTTTTAAAAAAAGGATTACACTGAAATGGACATGACTGCATTCTTTCAGTTTTTTTTTAAATAAACATTATCCTTTTTTTTGAGAAAAGCAAACATCTCCTGCTGTACCATGTGCAGAAGAGATTTTAGCCATGATGGCATCATGCAGACAATCCATCCTTATTCTTCCACATTCAATGTTAAAAAAGTGAATAATTTTAAGCAGGCATTTACAAAGGATCAATCAGTTCCTAGCGGCCTTGTCTGTGGGAGTGCAAGTATTCCTTTGTTAGTCCAGTCTCCCTGGCGCGTGGGAGCACAAAGCCCATTCTAAAGCCTTTTCACAAAATATCTGGCTTGCAGGCAAAGGCAAAGACAAGAGGTACTTATTTCTGCGGTGTCTAACACTGTGTGGTATTTATATAAATATTGGAGACTTGATTGAAACATCACTGCAGTGGATTAAAGCTACTGATTTGACAAAGATTAGATATAATGAAAGAAGAGAATAAGAATACCGGGGTGGGGGGAAGAGGGGGGCAAACTTTCTAACAATATCTACGAATAATAGCTCAGTTTACAATATTGCTTTTGTGGCAATGAATTCGTATATGGCAAGCCTTGATAATTACAGTATTGCATGCTAAACTGACATGGCACACTTATCTTCTTAGACATGGCAGTAATGTGACAAAGGTGACCCTGCGTTCACCACACACTGGAATGATGTGTAATTTAAAGTCACCAGCCTGTTATATGTATGCGAGCGGGGTGTCAAGTGTGTCCTAATGGACTGGTGTCCCATTCAGTGCAGGTCCTTGCCTGGGGCTGATGTTGCCAAAGAAAAAAAATGGATGGGTAGATATAAAAGTAAACACATTTCATAATTCTAACACTTATTTCTTAGCATTCAATGTGACATTGCAAGCTGGATAGTTTTTGTATGGAGGGGTATTTAAAAAGTAATCCTGCTTTGTCCTGGCGAGGCTCATACTCCTTCAACAACTGCTGTCATAAATTAATTGAGGGCACCAGTCCAGTCTGGGTCCAGTCTAGTCAGTTCCCAGTTCTTGGACATTTATTGTTCATTAACATGCACTGCTTGGACTACTGTGCACCAGATCACTCGAAATCCAAGGCTCTTGCTCTTTACAATGTTCACCTTTGGACTCTGGAATTCTTTTGTGATTAATTTTGTGCTGACAGAGGGCGTTTACATGCACACATAAAGCTAGGATAAGGTGAGTAACTTGGCTAAGACAGAATCTTGGTTTCTTAAAAATTCCTATTTACAAGTGCAAGTCCACTTATGGAGTTCTTCTTTGGTAATATTCTACAATATCATAAAAGTAGGCAGGAAAAAAAAGATGAAACATCACAACAGTGAATACGAAAACAAACATGGAACCTGTGTCTTCTAAGGTTGTGTTGCTGAGTTTTGCACAGTACGTTCAACTTATAAACATAAATTTAGTGATTTCTGAAATAGAGATTATTTCAATCAAGAGAAGGAAAATTGGTATCATCTGACCATTGCCTCTGGCAGTCTTTGTGGACACTTCCACCATTTTCTATCAGCAGCTGCTGGAAGAAGACTGGTGGCCATGGACATGAACAGGCGAACAGAGTGAAACAGACATGTGCAGTCTACAAAATCTTTAACTGTAACCCGGTTGAGGGTTTACATGAACGCAAAACTGGGTTAACTGTGGAGAAATCTATATGTGTTAACACAGTTCTTCAAAGATCAATATCCTGGTTTCAATACCAAGAAGCAAGGATATACATGGCATTTTTGAAACCGGGTTTCTTAACCGGGTTATTAAAGCACATTAAAATTCTTTCTTCTTGTAAGCAGAACTACAATATTTCTTCATTTTATAGTATGTTGGGGTGAAACAAATGCAAATTATAAAGTGAATTAAATAACTAGCTGAAGAAACTAAAATGGGACAACACAGTTGAACAGCAAATTATCATTTCCACATTAGCAGGCACTCTTTTTTTGGTATAAACTCAGGTGCTTATTTGATGTTTTCTGAGAGCTTCACTCCAAACTGCTAGTCATTTCTGCTAACTCTTGCTATACTTTGTTCAAGACAGCAAAAGTAGAGCTTAACATAAAAAAAATAACAATGTCTAGCAGCAGGCATGAAGGGATAACTTGGGATTCATCTCGCCCTTTCCCAAACAGGATGAGGAGACGTCTCTTAAGGTTCACATCACACTTCCAGACCTCTGGGCTTAGCATCAGGTTATGGAGATTTAAAAGACTTGTTCATCATCTTGTAATTTGTGTCCCTAACCTTCCTGACTCTTATAAAGGACAAAATCAGGACAAGTATGTATGTACAGTATCTCAAAAAAGTGAGTACACCTCTCACGATGGCCAATACCATACAGTGAAAGGTTTAACAGGACAAGTTCCACTCAGAACAGGCCTCGCCATGGTCGACCAAAGAAGTTGAGTGCACATGCTCAGTGTCATATCCAGAGGTTGTCTTTTGAAAATAAACATACGAGTGCTTCCAGCATTGCTGCAGAGGTTGAAGGGGTGGGGGGTCAGCCTGTCAATGCTCAGACCATATGCCCGCATGCACACTGCATCAAATTGGTCTGCATGGCTCTTCTAAAGATGATGCACAAGAAAGGCCACAAACAGTTTGCTGAAGACAAGCAGACTAAGGACATGGATTACTGGAACCATGCCCTATGGTCTGATGAGACCAAGATAAACTTACTTGGTTCAGATGGTGTCAAGTGTGTGTGGCGGCAACCAGGTGAGGAGTACAAAGACAAGTGTGTCTTGCCTACAGCCAAGCATGGTGGTGGGAGTGTCATGGTTTAGGGCTGCATGAGTGCTGCCAGCACTGGTGAGCTACAGTTCATTGAGTGAACCATGAATGCCAACATGTACTATGACATACAGAAGCAGAGCACGATCCCCTCCCTTTGGAAACTGGGCCGCAAAGCAGTATTCCAACATGATAACGACCCCAAACACACCTCCAAGACAACCACTGTCTTGCTAAAGAAACTGAGGGTAAAGGTGCTGGACTGGCCAAGCATGTCTCCAGACCTAAACCCTATTGAGCATCTGTGGGGCAGCCTCAAACGGAAGGTGGAGGAGCGCAAGGTCTCTAACATCCACCAGCTCCGTGATGTCATCATGGAGGAGTGGAAGAGGATTCCAGTGGCAACCTGTGAAGCTCTAGAGTGAACTCCATGCCCAAGAGAGTTAAGGCAGTGCTGGAAAATAATGGTGGCCACACTAAATATTGACACTTTGGGCACAATTTGGACATTTTTCACTTAGGGGTGTACTCACTTTTGTTGCCAGCAGTTTAGACATTAATGGCTGTATGTTGAGTTATTTTGAGGGGACTGCAAATTTACACTGTTATACAAGCTGTACACTGACTTTACATTGTATCAAAGTGTCACATCTTCAGTGTTGTCCCATGAAAAGATATAATAAAATATTTACAGCCTGGGCCATCTTTATGTAGAGCAACAATTGTTTTTTTTCAGATCCTCAGAGAGTTCTTTGCCATGGGGTGCCATGTTGAACTTCCAGTGACCAGTATGAGAGAGTGTGAGAGCGATAACACCAAATTTAACACACCCATTCACACCTGAGACCTTGTAACATGGCGGAGTCACATGACACCAGGGAGGGAAAATGGCTAACTGGGCACAAATTGGACATTTTTCACTTAGGGGTGTACTCACTTTTGTTGCCAGCAGTTTAGACATTAATGGCTGTGTGTTGAGTTATTTTGAGGGGACAGCAAATTAACTGTTAACTGTTAAAAGCTGTACACTGACTACTTTACATTGTGTTACAGTGTCATATCTTCAGTGTTGTCCCATGAAAAGATATAATAAAATATTTACAAAAAGTGAGGGGTGTACTCACTTTTGTGAGATACTGTATTTCTTGTTCAAGTAAGATCCAAAGTCCATTTAAACTACAAGCCCACACAAGAAGAGCTTCTCCCTGTGGTTTTGCAGACATGTCCAAACCATTAGAGATTTTTCCCTGTTTTTCCAGCTTTTGGTCTCCCAGTTTTCAAACTGAACTCTCAAAGGTTTTGTCTTTCGAGTGTTGCCTGTCCATTTCTGTCCTGAATCGGTTCTTAGTGGGCTGAGGGTGGACATCTCAAGTAATGGTCTTCTACAAAACATGCATGTTTGACAACCTAACCCAAGTTTTCCTAACAAGTAATTAAAATCATTATTTTTGTGATAAGTATTTCAGACTTTCCTCTGTAATGAAGAGGGCTATGTATAGTCACAATTATTTTTTACATCTTAAAGTTTATACATAGCTTCTGAGAATAAAAATTTAAACACTCTGGCTATCCTGTAGATTAACTTTCAATTATCATCCTATTAGAAGAATTAACTAACAATATTACATGCTTTAATAATAATAATACATTTTATTCATATAGTGCCTTTCCCATGCTCAAGGCACTTCAGAGAGTCTGAGAAAGAACAGCAAGCATATATAACATTGAATGCAAATGTTTCCTGAATACAACACTAAAACAGATAGATACAGGACATACAAAAGCATTAAACAGAATTAAATCAGAGTAAAATACTAAATTAAATTAAGCTTCACAAATAATTAGTCAATTAGTACAGACAATTAGGTTAACACCCGATAAAAGGACTATTTTGCTTTCATTTTTTAAAGAAGATGTTTTGGCCATTTGAAATGATGCAGGAGAAAACTTTGGATACTTAAAACTGTTTTCCTCATGGAAGATTCTGAGATTCTACAATCTGGGGTGACAAGCTGGGTGTAAATAATAACAAATAATTGCACTATATTAACTCAAAAATGCCTGCCACCTGCACAAGTCCACTATTTAGCAATTAAACAATATTTTAAATGATCATTCCCTTTTTACCCACATAACGCTTTCCTGAAAAACTCCTCTTGAGGCTCGCACTCAAAATTCAAAAATATAGCCACCAATAATTTCTAGGTGAAAAAATTCATGCGTTCCCAAGTCCCAAAACTGGCAACCATGTTTCCTAAAATAACACTGGATTCCATTAAAATAACACAATGACTTTAGCAATTAATAGTAACAAAACACACAGTTTACCAGCTCACATTAAGCTTATTCATTAAGCAAACAAGGTAAATATATGATACTCTTTAAAAAAGGCAACCAATCAGTAACTGCATGGTAAACGTCAGAAAGAAAGCTGAAAATGAACAGAAGAGACAGCAACTGTAACATCAGTACTGTGGTCTGCTAGGTGACTGCAAAGATGATGGAGAAGGAAAACAGAAAGATGCACAGAGCTCTTCAAAGTCCATTTCTGGATTGCCATTGTATTCTGCCTCTTTCTTTTCCATTGAAACAGGAGTTAAAGGCAACAACCCAGATATGGCCACAGTAGCAGGTGTAGTGGCAGGTGGTTTAACTGCACAAAAGAGCAACAAGGCACTGGCCTGCTGAGCTTCTCCTAACCTTCCTTTTATACAGCCATCTTTAATACCTAATAGAAGATGCCTTAATTGCAAAGACAAAATGTTGTACCTTGAAGAGATATTAGATGAAACCTCCTGTAAATGTAAAACTTTATAAGAATGGTGTGTCGTAAGGTATGACCCTTAAGAAGTAAGGGCTTTTGAATTACCTATACATTTATAACAAACAGGAGACACTCATTTGATTCCTGTGAACAAACTGGTAAGATGACCCATCATGCTGACTTTTAAGACAATGGTGTTTAAATTATGTAAGGCTGGGCACAGACAGCTCTCAAGTACAAAACTATGAACTGTACCTGATAGGCAAGTGCCACTGTTTCCAGGTTTTAAGTTATCCTCAGCCTCAAAAGGGTTACAACTAATGATCGGAATGACAAATTACAGCAAAATTATGGAATACCATCTGCAGATTTTAGACACCAGAAGCCCAGGTAATCATCTGCCTGAAGTCCCCAAAGTAGAGACCGGAAAGGACAAAGAAGAGAAAACCAGTAATGTGGACTACAAGGAAATTTAAGTGACTCACCTTTGTAGGTCTTAATAGAAAAGAACGTGAACCTGAGACTACGGAACAGGCCATTACTAAATAAAACACTTGATGCTGAATTAAATCATTTACTAGACATAAAGACATGGACCTTTCAAAAGCTAATCTGCTTTTACTGTTCTGTAAGCAATTCCGCCTAAACTGAGGTCCAGTATAAAACACAAAGCAATGGCTTTTGGGCATCACGGCAGTAGACTTTTAATTTCATTTAACAAAGGTGGATGTCGGGATTTAATAAACTACATTATTTATACACATCTCTTTATCCTCTCTAATAACATAATCTGTTTTGTATTTTGAAATTGTCCTCACTATGATATGTGACACAGTATATAACAAATCAGTTCTCTTTCCTTGTGTTGGTGATAACATAATGAAACATGAAAGAAGCTGTGCACAATTGGATTAACAAATAACTGAAAAGGATTTTCATAAATTGGCACTAAAAAGCCAGTGAAGCAATGAGAAAAGATGATATGCTGAAAAATGGGAAAATTAAATTAACTTGTCTGTTATTAAAATATCTGGCCCTGTAATCAACTGGCACTCTGTCTGAGGCTGGCAGAATAGGCTCCAGCCTCCCATGACTAATAATTTGAATTAGGTGGGTTTGAAAATGGGTTTAATAAACCAAAAATACCTTTACTATATGATTTAGAGACAAAGAAATATACTGTAGATAGAAATTGACATTTCATGAAGCTATGCAGTCAATTTATACCAATTAAGGCATGTGCAGACACCGCACCGCTCCCTCCCCATGTCGTAATGAAGTAATGTAAAGCGTGATAAGCAAAACATAGAATCGAATGGTTCTTGGCTAATGACTGCTGATGTTTGAATTTGAAGAGAAAATGAAAGGCACCTTGGTCCCATTTGAACTTACAGTCCTAAAATGTCTTAAAAGAACATTTTGTAACGGTAAATGCCTTTATATCCACATAAAGACTCAGAGCGTTTTGTAATTTACAGGCAAGTTGATTTGTTTGCTTTTAGATCTGCACATCATTTAACCCTTTGTTTCATCTCAGCAGTCTAGTTTGTTTTTGAAATTAAGTAATAAGCCATTTTTTTGTGCAAGATTGGGAGTAAAAGCTAATTAAAAAATACCTGACTGCAGTCAACAGCTAGGCTGACACAATCTGTGAGATCAAATGTAACAAAATCAATATAGGTTAAGAGTATTGCAGTATTATTCATCAAGGTATGTATTGTATCCAGATTATTTTGTTCTTTTTATACTTAATCTTTGTGAATGCAAAAGGAATGTATTTTAAAAATACCTGTATAACAAGGGATACTGCTTTTAAATGATCAAATATGGTGCACTGGTTCACATAAAGTTATATGGTAGAAAAGAGCTTGTCATATACTTAAAGCAGGAACTTGTTGGGTGTTCTATACTGACATTCTTGCCTATTGGTATATAATTTTAGCATCAACTACAGTCAAATGAAAAATACATTAATTAAATTGTAATGTATCTCTGAACTAAATTGCAGAATATATTGTAATACGCTAAAATAAGCTACAGTGTTGTAGGACACAGTGGGCATTACCCATTCTGCTCTGCTGTTTAATGGCACAAAAAGCCTGTTAAGACAGCAGATTTAACAGGGGTGCAGACATCCAGCTTCATTCACCAAATCTCCACTTGTGTTTCCAAGTAAATGGCTAAACTGCAGTGCATACTAATCTCAGCCCTGTACTTCATTCAGTAACAAAGGTGTAAATCAGAGTTGAACTGACATCTCTGCAGTGGCCCCTTCATGCAAGAAGGCACCAAATGTGTCAACTTTGATGAACAAAATAACAAACCTATGAGCAGGCACTGGTTCTATAACCGGAAGGGACTCAAATCCAATCACCAGAGGTTACACCTTCCTTTAAAACAAGCTGTATTCATCTCTGAGCTTTCTTCTTGCCCACACTTGGAACTTAAAAGTTGATGAGCTGCTCACCCTTTGTGGACCAGAAAGTTGAGATCCACTCTGCGAAGCCAAGCAATGTACCAGTGACGGAGTCCATTCTGAGAATACCTGTGGAGCAGCCATTACTTCAAGAAGGGAACTTCAGAATCTAAATTCCCGTGGTATAAAGAGTAATGCTTTCCCCTACGAAGCTGCAGAGGTGACCTGAGAAAAGCACATCACACCATGAAGAGAGTGCACTCCTGCACAAGCAGAATTCTCTGCTTGAACCTGGAGCAACAACTGCAACAAATGCACACAACATTGTGCATCATCCTTGAATGCTTGGTATTGAAAAACTGTTTCTCAGTGTCAAAAACATATCTGAACTGTAAACACTAAATAAACGGTCAGCCTCTTCTGTGCCTTTTTGTCTCACTTCCTGCCTTCTGTGTCAGTATACATGCAGTTATCATATTTCTATAACCCTTCTGTTATCAACAAATTGTGTTATTCTGTTTTTTTTAATGAGTGTCTTTTAGTTGCCTTGCTATCAGTCTACCCACTACAGAGAAAGGTTAAGGAAAAGCAAGTAGGGGCCTTACCCAATTATTTCATTAATTCTATTTCCAAAGGTAAAACCATTAATTAATTGACTAAGTTAATATTCTCTTCCTTTTTCCTACATTATTTTGCCATCCCTGGGGGTGGGCAGGTTGAAATCGCTCCTCTTTCCTACATTTACTTTGTCACAATTGTGTAACCAAGTTAAATTCTCACTTTCCTACAGTATTATTTTAAATAATGAGCCAAGTATCATAATATCATATTGTGGTGTTCTTGTCAACATTAATAACAGGATAGACAGACAGATGACACACAGACAGATAAAGATAGATGGCACTGAGAATGAGACTATGCTGGACATGTCCTCAAACTCTCCTTTTTAGAACTTACTTAGTAAAGGGTCAAAGACCAAAGTGTTTGTGCTCCTGACTTTGTCCATCTGCATGTGGAATTAACTTGATGTCCTTTCATGGATTCATTTTATAAATAAATGTAGGGCCGATTACTGCACTTAGTGTTGCAGCCCTTCTTATAATCACAGCTAATGCACATTATACTAAATTGTGTACATTAATTACTTAGCCAATCAGGTCTTCAGCAATACATATGCTAATTAAAATGTACAGATTTCACTTAAAAATTGGATTTGGTCTTATTCTACCTTATAATACAAGATTATATTTCATAATTAGTAGCCAGCTCAAGTCACCAAGGTAACAGAATCTCTTAAGTAAATACAAAACACAGCTTGCAAACTGCAATACCTTATTCTATTTTTAGAAGTATGGTGATAAAGTTCATTTTAAATTCCACAGTGTAGATATTACACCAAACTGTATGATTTACCCCTCATATCTGTTGTTTTTTCCAGCTCACAAACAATTGACAAGAGACGTCTCTCACATACACTCATCCCCATCCTGTCCTTTGTTCTAGAAATCCATCTTAAAAAGTATAGGGGGTAGGAGAATTAAAATACAATGTGACAATATTTCTAAGCTTGAAGAAGAAATGTATTTAAAAATTATCAAAGTGCTTTCTTTTACCAGCTTGAGTCGAAGCACATCAATTGCTTAGTATGGAAATGTAAGCTGGGCTGCCTTGAGGTGATACAGAGTTGGGCTGTAGGGGGTCTCAATTGGGACTATTTACAGGAGTCATTGTGCCTTCTTGGTCATTTTGAGTGTAACTGTAGTGCTGCTGTCCATGTGTCTGAACTAATACTATTTCAAATTGCTTGCAAAAATGATGTTGTGTTCAGTATGTAACTAGTCTCTTCCAATAATGTAAGTACTTCTGTATATGATTTCATTCTCTGCTTCTTCTTATAAACCACAATGAAATACAACACTCCTTTGACCAGATATCCCCCTAAAATATGAATACATCACTTGTAAAACTACAAGTAGCCACTGACAAGATTCTAGCAAATAAAAACGGATGGCAAGAAACACACTACTCTTTCTTAAGAGAGCAACGACTACAGTGTTGGATTGAAATGTCTGACTGGATTAAGGGGTGCATGCTTTTTAAATTTAATTTCTAAGAATGGACCTGACTGCCCCCCTTGCTATTTACCTCACAATGTTCAATACTGGCACTAATTGTATGGGGGGTGGGACAGAGGGTGACCTGATCTGAGAACAGCAATGTATTTATTAGAGTATAAAAAGTATTCATGCGTACACAGTAAAGATAGCCTAATTCCTGCCAGCTTCCACACAAATCCCCCTCAGGAAGCCCGTATTGGTCTACAGGGGATGAGCAACCCAATCACAAATCCTTAAAGGAGCAGTGCAAGTTTCCTCCAAGCAGCAGTGACACAATGCAAATCAAGTCAAAGTTGAGGGTTGAACTACAGTACTCAATATCAACACAACAAGCTATGAGATGTATTAAGTTTACATTTAAGGAGAGGGAAATGTAGTAAACTTGCATTATTAGGAAATGTTTCAAGGCAATTATTTTTTTTAATTGACTGTTCCAGTGCCTCAGTAAGCTTTGGCAAACTCCCACTGTGCATCTGACACTGGCCTTCAGCACAAGTAATGAGCATCTTAAAGAGCTCTAAAGGATAACATACTGCATTTAGTAGAGATGTCATCCACAAGCATAATAGAACACTTAAGTCACAATTACACAAAGCTGACAGTCACTAAGGTATCAAGGAACTAAAGTAAAAATATTGCATTATCTATTTTATGAAACTTTCTGTTTCTAACAGAGTTCAAGGTGTTGTTGGAGTCTGCCCTGGCAGTAATGGACATACAGAAGTAATTCACCAAGAGAGCCAAGGCAGAGTTTCACATCAATGTAAGGGGAACAGTTTTGAGGAGTGTTTTTTTAACTTTAATTTAGGGTTAAACGCTTTTTCATCTTTTGTTTTTTTTCTACATACAACTGTATTTAAATTTTACACCTTTTTTATTTTTTGTACTGTTAACTATTTTGTATTTTTAAGCACACCAGGTAGGTATCTCTTAGTCGCTCTTAGTCACCTTCACTGATCTCTAGGCTTCATAGAGTACTTGTGAACATCTAGCTAACCTGTGTAAGACTGGGCATTTAACCATTTATACAAATTAAAAGAGCACTGGCCCAGGCACTGACTCCAGTAGACTCGCTCTGAAAACCCTCGTCATGAGGTCGTAAAGCCAAGACTACGCCACATGACTCCCTGCCTGGCACTGCAAACTAGTTGCCAAGTAATTAACAGCATTCTGATAGGTCATGCAAATCTTTTTAAACCAAAATATCTGCATCCATCTCTTATTTTCTTATTAAGCTTTTACTGAATTCAAATAGCTTTCTGTATTTAGTGTCAATTTATGCTGTCTGTTCAGCCACTTTAATTACTTTCATGCAGTTTTTTTTTTTTTTTTAATACAATGAGCAAACATCAGACTCCTGCAAAGAAAGAGGGGAAGACCACCTATTAGCACCTGGTCTTATTTCCTTCATGGCTCTGTGCTAATTAAAGCTCGCAATCTTAATAATAACTGCTAAAGCAGAGCAGCCGAGCTTCTCTGACCTGCTCAGAATGACCACTTTAAGTTAAATCCAGCAGTCTGCACTTGTTGAACACATAAATGGCAACAATGAAAAATGAACATGGCCACTCAAGGCAACCAACATAGATGTAAAAAGAAAAAAGTAAAGCTTTTGGACTCCCTTCTCTGGCTGAAGAAGCTTAATCTTCCTGATACGCTTTTACTAACTGGATTGGGACCTCCCTCTTGGAAATCCTCTATTAACTGACAGAGTGCAAATTCAAGGCAATTAAATAAATCAAGATTCATCAGGCCATGAAATGCTGCTCCTTGCCTGCTGTCACTCCTTGAAAACCTCATTCCACATGCAGGCTTGCCAGTGAGTTTTCAGCTCCCACAAAGATCTGGAACAAATGTAGCTAGAGTGGAACTGGATTTTTTATGCATGGACAGAACTAACAATTGTTATTCAAAAACAAAGTTCCGTCTTTCCTTTTTAGTTAGCCAAAAATTGGATCCATCTTCAATTGTTCCGTATGTGTGTATTATTGTATGCCTGATGATCATGCACACAGACACAGCCTCTTGTACAGACCCAACTAAACTGGCCAATATTCCTAACCTGCACATCTCCATGACTTCAACAGGAACTGGAAAAGCCAGAAAAAAATAGACACATACAGATCCTGAAAACTACAAACACAATGATAAATATAAAAAGGCTCATAAAAGTACAAATCCAAATAGGTTCAATTACTGAGTGACTCTCCCATGCATAAGTCAATTGTCTAAAGGACCACTTACTGAACCTGACACACCACCCAAAGACTGTGCTAATTGACCATGTACCTAGAACACCACACGGTGTCTTTCTAATTGATTGTGAAACTCGCACAAAAGTTAATGTCCCTGCTGAAGACTGGCAACTACTTTGTGAAAAATAATAAACTACCTAAAAAAGATATGTAGACAATCCTTCAAGCCTGATAGCCACTCATTCTTCCATTTTTTTCAATTCTGCATTCTTTTCAATGAGTAGTGCAAGGTAGTAACGGACCTGTGACAGAATATTAAGTCACTAGCCCACTCTTACACTCACTCATATTTGAAATGCCCCTTAGCGAGACATAACATGAACCTGAGGTACTTACAGAAGGTTAACTTGGGACAAGGAGAAAATACAAAAGCTTCATGGAAATTGCAAATGTGCAAGAAACAGTAACTACAATTACCTGGACAATCACGTAACACTTAACTGAACTGCAAATTTAATTCTTTACCTGTCACTAAATATGAATTTTGTTAACACAGTTAGATATTTTTTTCAAGTAGTGTGTATATTGCACACAATGTGACTTTCACAGACAAAAAGTCTAAATGATTAAATAATGGCAATGACACCAAGAGAATGAATGAAGAGCAAACATAGACTGGCGTATCCAAACTAAGATATGGAAGCAACAAAAGCCTGAGGATGTTATCTTAATGATGTTTTCATACTCTCACTCTTTCTGTGTTGCAAAAGCTCTGCAGATTCCTTCACTCCCACAGAATTTGCTTCATTCCTCTAAGGAGAGACACGAAAATAAGGCAATCTGCAGATTTTCGAAAGTGATGGTGACCCTTTTAGCCACTGGGCCTTCACTCAGGGCTTTAATTGCTCTATATGGTGACCTTCTGTATTGAACCAAATCTCAGATGGGATTCCTAAGAAGCACTGGTATTGTACAAAAAATCATTGCTAAACCACAATTTGAGTAAAAGAAAATGATGCACTAAACCAAGTACAACTCTCCCTGCACCCCCCACCACGGAATCGTAACAATTAGATATCAATGAAAAGAAATGTAAAAAGGCTACTGGCTATCAACCAGATAGACATTCAACTGTCAATGCTGCCTTGCAGCGACCACTCCAGAGTCTCTGGCTACTAAATCTCGGAATAGTATTATGAGACTCATTGCTGACACATGCTGTATGAAAGGATCAGTAGGATTCCATTTATTTCCAGGATTAGTAGAGTTTTTACATGAATACAACTAAGTGTCTATGGCACACCTCTCATAGCACATGCTTTCTGACAGGTTTTGAACTAATAGAAAGCTTTTACAGTGATTTTCAATAATTTATGTAGGCATTACAATTTGTGTAATGTTTCACTTTATAGAGTCTACCTCTGGGAGATAACACATTATCCGTTCGAACACTGCTCGAGAATCCATCGCTTGCTTTTTGTAAGTGCTCTACTCTGAATAGTGACATGTGGTTGCACTGCGCTTTTAAAGAGGGCTGAGAAGGCTCTCTGCACAATAAGGATTTTTTGCATTTCAGTTCTAGAAAGGGAAAGACGCAAGCCTCTTCACTAACAAGACGTGGTGTTACGTTTTTTCAAAACATGCCAAGTTCATTCATTCATTTTCTGAACCTGAACCCCGAGTTTAATCCCACTGAGCAAGTGAATGGACCATTAAAGTTATGACTGCCAATACTTTGTCAGGACCCGCCATCAAGACTAGGATCAGTGGCTTTCGGAGTTACACAAGGCACTCAAGTCGGCCTGGCATGAGATGGCTGCTCTGTTGGCTCTGAGAAGACAAGAGTCAAGAGCCCCTTGAGTGGATTGTTTGTCCACCTTCTCCCGAGTCATTTCAGTACCATGAAATTCAATATCTTGAATAGTTAAAGAATATAATCCAGGAGAGAATGGTGGAGACCAAGGCCCAGTAAGAACAGCATTACAACAAACACTGACCAGAGAAGAATCCCCCTTTCCAAAAGCACTCAACAAATTCACAGCTAGCCTTATACCAATATGATTTGGCCCAGCTACAGTGATAAAGCGAATATTATTACCAAATCCAACTCCAGTTAGTGAAGAAGTTATAATACACCCATGCCATGTGACCAACATGAAACCCTACTTTGGACCAAAGAGGAATATGGGGATGGGGAATCACAAAGGTCTGTGTTATTCACCTTTGCTGTAGATTTAACATTGTCTTTAATTGCATGTGTAAGCATATAATGTACATTTGTACATACGTTTGTAATTTCAAAGGTCATGCTACACTTGAGGCAGACAGGAATGGACCAATTAAAATTACAGATCTAAGGAAGTGGTGGTAAATCTTACAAGGAAGTCACCTTTTAAGAGGGGAGTGGCTGGAAGGAAAAGAAGAGGCAATAAGATCAGGAAAATGACAAGAAGTGCGTGGAAATGTGACCTGCCACATCGGGACCACCAGGTCAACCCAAACTTGTATTATAGCCTGATCTGTTAGGGGTCCTGGCAAAGCTGAAGGCAAACTGGTAGGACAAACTCATTTTACTTGGCAAACCACCTCAGGAGCACCCCGTCTGTTCACTTGGCGCAATATTTACAGTTGGCAGTTTTGCTGCCTGGTCACTTTACGGACTGTAATCCATGATTTCAACAGTTTATTATTGCTGGAGCTGTGGGATTGTTTTGTTTGTTTTGTGTGGAGTGATATTTATTGTTTATTAGGAAATTATGTGAGAACACAATGAGTTTGTGAATAGGTATGTGTTTTTTGTCATTAACATGTTTCTATTTTTATTTACCTTTCATATGTGACATTTCCATGTAGTCCAGTGTACATTACATGGTCATTCAAATGCAGGGTCACAAGACACCATTGTCAATCCCAGCAGCAGGAAAACCTCTCACGTTAAACATGTATTGTCAGAAAATGTCCAAAGCCTGAATAAATTTGAGCGGACACTGTGGCATCAACCTAGTGAACTAGGGTACTGCATACTGGGACAGTGTGCAGTTTTGACATTTTTTCTGTATATCCAGTAAATCATTTATTAACAGCAAATGGAATATCACCACATTTCAACATTACAGACTCGCTTTAAGGATAAAGACAACGTGCCTCAAGAAGATGGCAGGCCTAACAAGGAGTGCAGCGGTTCAAAAATCTATTACTCCGTAACTAATTATCATATGAACATGTACTCTATACCAGTTTGTTAAGAACGCACCGTTTTTTCTTCATCTTACAAATGCTCAATATGTGCCCTTTGTGTCACACAGCACATGTTAATCCTGCAGTCTGATTCATCCATTCCAGACCTTTTGTAGTACATCACCGTTGAAGGTTGACACGGCAGCCACAATTTACTTCCTTAAGTGCCGAAATCTGGAAAAAATATTTATAGTAACTCTAGAATTAGGTTTATATGTGATAGTTACTGAGTAACACATTTTTGAAAGTCTAACATTTTTGTAATCATTCTGTATAAATACTTTTCCAGCAGCCTTAGGCTAACACTTGGAAGCCTCTAATGATGCACAAGAATCTGTGAATCAGTACAATATGGAGGTCAGTATGTTTCACCTTCTTTTTTGCTTGCAGCCCCATATAATTTAGTCATTCACAATGGCACTCAGGGGCTTTCATTTCCCTCTGGAGAGAAGCCCGTTAACACACCATTACCATTAAGAGATTAGCTATTTACAGCAATAACCAAATTTTATAGAGAGAGATGTGTAATTGGCTGATTTTTAATTCATGACAATGACCTCAAATTAACCACCTTCCCATTGGGAAACAGCTTGTTTTCTCACTCATTTCCAAAAGCAGCTGCTGCTTCATGTAGAGTTATCATCAGTTGCAACTTTCTTTGAATATTTTATTAGCCTACAATCAGTTCTTCCAAAAATCTCCAAAATCTACGTAAGAGTACTGACAGAATCAGACGGCCACTGCTGAAATTTCTGTGGCACTTTGATATATGAGATTATTTAATAGGCAAGGAGTATATGAGAGCGGGCTTGTCTTCACCAGTTAAGAGACAGCCCAAGGTTCACTTCCTCCCTGCAAATCACAGCCATGTAGTAGTAGGACTGAAAGAGACAATCTGTCAAATCCTAAAAATGCATTATACCCACGCGACACCACAAGTGCAGAGAGCAGAGGCTCATGGGACCCAGGCGAGGGATGAGCCAGTAAATCAATATTTTTGCTCATCTTCTTCAGGGAGTAAAAAAAACTTAAAGAGACAGAGACAAATTATTTAGCCATGCTGCCTTTCAACGTGATACCATTCTTAAAAATATAAAACAATTGCTGTTTGAATGTTATTACAGAATACTAAAATCAAATTAAAGCAATAAAATACAGGAAGTCCTATCGCATCATGTAGTTTTAGTTTTTGCTGCAATACAGAATAAATTGTTCTAGCTAGCCAGATCATCCATAACGGTGGCTTTATTTATAGGGTGACTGCTAATACCTTAGTAACATGATAATGACAAACATCCTGTCCGATGGCTGCAGGAAACTGTACAGAACCAACAAACACATGTTCTGTGCTTTTTTGTGACCATTTAGCACAAAGGAACTCATTGACAAGCCAAAGACACCAATCTGCACTACCTACAGAGCTAGCAGGCATATTAGAATGCAGATAAACAAAAATGGCTTAACTGCCCAACCCAACAGGACAAGAGGCTCTCCCGGTGCTGCCCTCAGAATAATGTCTGTTACTGAATGTACAGCGACAGTCACAAACAACACTGGAGACCTCCTGAGATGAGTTTCAAAAACTATAGCTTACTACAAAAGCAAGCAAAACCACCACGCCCCACTTCTACATTTTATACCATCAAGTATGTTTCCAGAGAGTAATATATATTTGTTAACGCACAAAAGAATTTTTACCAAAAAGCATGTAATATTACAAAGAATATAAATGCCTAGTAAAATCTGAACCTTAGAAAATGTCACATTCAATGAGCTGTTGGGAAAATTGAAGTCATGATGGCAAAGTGGACAGTCCTGCATGTTTGATCACCAGCCTGCTGAGTGACTGTGTGGAAGCTACATGTTCTCGCTGTGGATTTTTTAGATGTATCACACTGCAAAAAAATGCATATGCAAAAATCAAACCAAAAAAAATGTAAATGGGAGTTGTTCTGCTTTTATTTAAGCAAAAAAATCTGCCAATGGAGTAAGCAAAATTTACTTGACAAGATTTCTTAAAGTTAAATAATCATAAATACAAATTTTTGGATAAGTCAATAATTCTTACAATAAGGAAAACAAGGTACAATATCATGATATAAATATTTTTCCATGTGCTTAGATTTCATTTTTTGCAGTGCAAATCTAAAGGTTCAATGGAAACTGTAATAGACTTTGGTATGAATGTGGGTGTGCAAGACTGGCATATTATCAAGTGCTGGCTCTGGATCTGGGCTTGATGTGCTCATGGCTTTATAATGGAAAAAAGCAGTTTCAGAAAACCATTAGGCAGAGGCTGCACACATTGAGAATTCTCGTAAACGAAACAGTGTTGTGAGACTAGTGAAGATCAGGAGCTTGGCACGGGTGAACCCAGTATCCCTGTCAGCTCAAAGTGCATTAACTCAGTTCACTTCCTGACAAATTTATTGTTTGCATGTTCTCCTTACATTTAGGTGGGTTTCCTCTGCAGATTCTCATTTTACTGTTTGCTTGACTGAAGACCTTACATCGCTTAGTTCTAGAGTTGTGCATAATCAAGCCAATGCACGAACTGAACTAGCATCAGCATGTAGGCCCTAAAAATGGGTGGTAGGATGGCCAGTTATTAAATAATCACTCTCTTTGTTAAAATGGTGAAATATTTACTTACTCTGAACATTTCACAAGTATACTGGCAGTAAATAGTATTTGGTGGATTTGGAAAATATTTATGGGAGGACGACAGCTCAATACTGGATAAAGGCTTTTGTTTAAAGACCATCTAGCTTGCTTTGCTGCTTATTCTCACGTAAACATACATTTACTGTATTTAACGCCTCAGCCTGCCACAGCTCTAAAAATGAAAGAATACAAAAAGGCATGGATAGGGCATTACCAAGTGACGTCTGCTACTGATGTCCTTGATATTAGATTAGAAGTTCCTTTCCTATCTGTAGTCCATTAGTTTCATCATGAGAACTAAGATGGGTCTGGCACATCTCAAATTATAGCCAGTACATAACCATGCATTTGTTTTCCATTGAACTTTGTAAATATGCATGGGTCTGCTTTACAGAATAGGCTTATGAAAATAAGCAGAACATTTAATCTCATGAAGATAACTGAATATCTCGTTTTGTTAAAGAAATAATTGTGAAAATAAGCACTATCATTAATGCTGTTTTTTTTTATAAAATAGACTAAGGTTTTGTTAAAGAAATAATTGTGAAAATAAGCACTATCATTCATGCTGTTGTTTTTATAAAATAGACTAAGTTTTCCACATGCACACCTACAAGGCGTTTTAGCCTTGTTATTTAACTCAGTAATTCACTTCTTGATTCTTTCCACTAGCTGGCCATGGCCAAGAATGGACTCAGAAAGTTCTTCATACAGACCTCTGAATATTTGGTTACAGTGACAGCCATGACAGTTACATTCTGTACTAAACATGTTATCTCTTGCTTTGTGAGATTTGTAAATACTCTGCCAATTGCATCACCTCTATGTCTATTCACGGCAAATTCCTTTTACTTTTATACCTAGTTTGATAGATTCCTTTCAACTTACACATCATTTGCATCCATCCATCTATCCATCCATCCAACTCTACTTTTCAGGGTCACAAGGGCACCTGAGCCTATGGTGCAGCACTGGGTGCAAGGTGGGAGCGAGATAATGAGATTCCATTTCATCACAGGGCACAGAGAAGTAAATTCATATTGAAAACTGAAAGCAACAATTAAAACATACAATTTTATAACTGAGTGCAACACTAGGCTCCAAAGTAGTGCACCTCACCTGTCACTGCCATTAACCTCATCTACTGAATGCCATTTACTGTCATGTTTCCAATACATTCACTTCACAAAGTACATTCACAGACCTCACTTGGTTTTTAAGACAATGTGCAACTGGCTTTATTAAAGCTGGTTCCACCTGCTGAGATTTCTGTGGTCCTGCTTTCAGCTCTCAGCCCTCAGCCTATCCACTGTCCGTCTGTTGTCCGTCTGTTACAGTATGTTTCCCAGTCTATGTGGGTCTTCTTCCATTACCTTATTCAGTTTACTCCAGCACATCCAACTGTAAACTGGCCCAGTACGAGTAAGTGTGGGTGTGTGCACATGCCGCCTAGGTGTAGGCAGTATGGACAAAACTGCTTATAATTGGTATAATTAAACATTCTGATGGGTTTTGGTAGATAGAAGTATAAAGTATTTGTATATTCTTTTCAGAAATGCTTTTTCAAAAATTATTTAACAAATATGGTAAAGATTAATTGTGCGCACAGGTTCTTCAAAATACTTAACACTCTGCTGTTAGCACATGTTCACCTGTCCAGCTTGAAGCAATAAAAGTGAAGCTTGTCTCATTCATTCAGGCCACCACTGAAGAAACATGGGGCCAGGCACAGCTTTTTATCTACTTCAAAATGACAGCTTTAAACACATACATATTGCCAACCCCACGTAATTAACTACAATTTTTCAGATTTTTTTTATGGATAACTAGAGTAGCTGACAAAAACAAAGCAATAATTTATTTTTAAAAAGTTAAAAGGTTAAAGGAATGGGAGAAACTGAGGAGGCATCAAAAATAATTCAAAAAAATTTGGACAAGCTTCAGAACTGGGCAAACACTTGGAAGATGCAGTTTAATGTAAAAAGTGCAAAGCCCTACACATGGGTGATTTAGGGGTATATGTTGTTTCATCATTTAACACAACATGCAGAAAAAAGTGTGAGCGACTTTATACTCAAGATACACTAGATAGACCACATCTGAAGTATTGTTGGCAGTTCTGGCCACCATGCTATGAAACACACAGCATCATTTGAAGCTGTGCAGAAGAGAACAATTTGGTGCATCCCAGGACTTAAGAACATGTCCTACTGTGACAGACTCAGAGTTTAACCTGTCTTTCAAATCCTCAAAGCTAATGATAAATAAAGTAGATCCAGCAGAATTTATTGGTGAATCATATACACGACAACCAGTGAAAATTTAAGTGGAGGTGTACTTGGGACCAAAGCCAGGAAGCACTTCTCTAATTCACAACAGTTGTGGGAATCTGTAACAAACTACCGATACGTGTAGTTGAAGTAGAAACCTTGACACCCTTTAAGAAGCATCTGGTTGAGACATTAATATCATTAGCTAAACAAATGGAGCTTGATGGACTGATTGGTCTCCCCTCATTTATCAAATTCCTTACGGCAGGAGGCTACAGCCAACATCAACTCACCAATAAGGTTGAGCCCCATAACACTCTGGGCAATATTCTTAAAGAAGTAGGCTCATTTATTACACACAGCTCACCAATGTGTCCATTCCACAAAGATATTACCATCAAGACACTAATATACCACATAGTCACAATTCCATTTTTTTTAAGCACTGATTTGCATGTTTGGAGAAGGAATATGTTTTAAATTTAAATGCGTTCACAGTTTTTTGCACACTAGAAAATTTTTTTTCGAAATTCATAAAGCTAGAAAAATTTCCTTCTTAAATTTGGATCAACCGATTCTGGTGCTGCCCTTTGTCAAACTTGACAATTTCAGTCTCTCTGTCATTTGTTGGGTCAATTCTTGCCCACTCTCCCTCTGCTGTATTTGTGGCCCAGCTGATTGGTCTTCCAAGACATACACTGCACTTGAAGGGCCTGCTGCTCCCTGCTAACGCCATGTGTAGTTTGGTTATCTCTTGCTGGGTCCTGTCCCTGCTGTATGCCATTCTTTTCTGTTTGATAGCTCATCACAGCCCACTGAAAACATATTGCAGAAATCTTTGATATCTTCAACAAATGCATTATTATTTGTTGAAGAGATTAACATGGCTAATGTGTGGCCTCATACCCAAGATGGCAACAGGTAACGTATTCAGAATACTGCATAAAAATCAGAAAGAATTATTATCCTGGCATGACAATGGGGTTTTAAATGGTTAAACATCTGAATGAATTCAATTCCTTCAGATTTGTTTCTCAGTTAAGTAATTGTGTATGTCAAAAGGAGTCCATTGAGGCAAAAAGTTAATCCCATTGAAGCTGGCTACATGTAAAAACTCAAACATGCCTTAGGCAATCGTACATGACGCCAGAGGCCCACTGTGTTAAGACAAACAAAACAAAGTAATTCACGTGAAGCTGTTTGCACAGCATAGGGACGGACACACGGAGCAGAGACTTATTATCATTATTTTGTGCTGGCTTTGTGTCTTAAGGAGTACAATAGGGAACTGTGTGATTACAAGTAGCAGCAGGTGTACTAACGTGTGCGCGAATACTAGCGGCATTTCCAGCACAATTTCCAATTGTAATTTAATGTATCTGCAACCAAGGAAAACATTTTGGCCTTGACTAGTCCCAGTGTTAACCAAATAAATAAATAAGCTATATTCATCTGACAAGAAATCTAGTGAGGTATGTGATGTGTGCAACGTTCGCAGCCTTGAAGCAATCATGTCATTTTCTGTGAAAAAAATGAAATAAGGGGCAGGTATAATCTATTGCACTGGAAAGTTCTGGTGTTAGTCAAATGCATGTATGCATATCAGGGGATTTGTGAGTTTTGTCTTTTTTGTGCTCACAGGGTGCCTTACCTTTTAGATATCTGAAACTTAAGAATAGATTTACAGTGCGAGTTTACCTGGAATTCTTTGCCTGGGATACTTGCTATATTTTCCGATTGTATCTTTACTGACTAGGTCCAATATTTGATTCTTTTGGCTGCAAAGTGACTCTAGAAAAATGTCCTCATTATTCCTAGCATTTCTGCTCTCTGATGTTACATGTTCTAGCCTGTTGAAGATTGTTTTAGAACTTTACCCGAAATACACTTCAGGAAAAAGGCTGTTAGTAGTTCTAGTACACCATCATTTTTCATTTTAGCACAGACATCTTGACAGCTCCAAGTGATTTTCTTGTGCCATGACCTGAGCTGGAGCAGTAACAGATGCTAATTCCTTCACTTCAACTTCCTGATTCTCCCTTGGGGGCTGGGCTGCCTTGTTTTTTCCTGCAGCGACTCCCCTCTGTGGGATTACAATAGATTATCCTGCTAAGAAACGGCACGAGCTGCTCTCCATGCCTGCACTATGCCTGGCATCTCCATAGTAACAAGGCTGTTTCTCGCCCCACCACCTCTTACTGCTTTTCAGCCAATCCCCAGACCAACGAGCTGGGCCAATGAGAGCTGCTATCCTTAGCTGACGGTGAGCAGATGGGTCGCTGGACCAACCTTAATGAATCTTTGTACAAGGCAACTGTCTCCTTTGAGATACTTCTCATACCCTTTAACCCAACACCCTTCAATAATCCAGCTCCTCTCATCTTATTGTGTGTGGGCCAGCAGCCTGTCATATTGTGACAAGACGGAAACAGTTAAAGCAATGACAGCACAGAAAAGCAACCTGCAGCTGCACCAGTAGGTAAAAAGCCTAATGGGCAAAAATATTTGACAAGTAACTATTCCTCACTTTGCTTAACATCATTTTTAATCCCCACAAGAGTGAGAGCAGATAAGTAACATTAAAAGCACAACTAAGAAGGATGTTTGGGACATAATATGTATTAACCAGTGACTAAATTTTTGAAGGGTCGCAATAATTTCTATAACAGTAAAGAGTTATTTTACAATCAACATTCTATTTTGAAACTATCATAATAAGAAAGGGTGTCCTAAAAATATTAAATAATCTTAAATAACAAAAAAATCTTAAACAACAAATGGTTAACTTTCATTTTTTATTCAACTGAGAATTGTGATGAGTGGTCTGTGGCGCAGGGTGACTTTTTAAATAAATAATCACGCGGAAGGTAGCGTGCAAGTTTGGAATTGGGTGCGGGTGTGCATGAATGTGTTTCACACAGTGGTTAATTGGTGTACCTGGCCAATCGTCCTGCATACAAGTGCGGAGAAACACCAGCTTTAAAGGATGCACCAGGGCTTGGAAATTTTAAGGGACAGCTTCCTGAATGATTTTAATATTATTTTATAAAATATTTATTGATTGTTTTTAACCTCTACATTCAATTTGACTTTTAAGAATTATTTATTGGAGAATTTTTGCACTGCAAAAAAATAAAAGCACTAATTACTTTATGCACCTAGATGTCTAGATGTATGTGTCCTCTTCTGTTCGGCTCATCTTGGATGTGGTATCAACGGTGGCAGGTTCAAGAGGCTCCCAAAGAAGAGTGGGAGCATGAAGCCTGCACTGTCACAAGAATATACTGTATTTAATTTGATAAAATGAAGAATTCCCAATAGGATAAAAATATTATAATATCTTGGGATAACAGTCAATGACTGAAAGTGTTTCTTTGTTGGTAGTTTTTGAGGTCACTTAGGGAAATGGCTACTTAGACATTCCACAGGCTCTTAAATAAAACTTCTCGCTGACTAAACCATAGCCCTACTGTCAAAGCTGTTGTCTGAAAAAATATTACTTTTTAACTAATGCTCTTGGATTTTTCACTCTCATGATATAGCAATACTTCTGACCAGTATAAACACACTTTTTGTGAAACCACTGGTTTTTGGGAGCATGTCAATAACTTGTAAGCGTTTGCATGCTCACAAAGGTTTTCTTTCCCCTGGAGAACTTCTTTCAAAAGTACGAATGCTTGTTAATAACATCTTCAAACTGACCGAGGTAGACTGGCAGACCATCTGGGGCTCCGGCCTTGTGTGCTTCAAATGAAGAATGAACAAACCCAGAGTAACAACATTTTTTTTTGGTTGTTCAGAGGTTTTAAGTGACTTCTGAAATTTTTAACATAATTAGAAAGCCTGCCTCAGATGCTAAGAGTGCAATCCCAAAAATTACTAATAGTGTCCAGTTTAGTTTTACCATAACATTCAGAAAGATGTACTTTGTTTTTACACAGTTTAGCGTGCAGGCATTTATTCATTGTACTTATTTTTGTTTCATTTTAAACAACTGAAACTCTGAATTAGACGTAGCAGGTTCAATAATGAATGGATGGGACTAGTTACATTCCCATTTGTATCATTTTAAAGTTTTAATAATAAAGTATTTAAAAAGTAACACAAACAAAAACATAATGATATTAACCTTTAATACACAGATTTTTTTGCCGAGTGAAACATTTACTAGTAGTCACTTGTGATGTGACAGGACAAAATATGCCAATAACAAAAACTGCTTGAAACAAAACCAGGAATAACTCTGGGATTCTGGGCATCCTTCCATGGCTTTAACTAATCGTGAAAGTAACCAAAAGGCAAGTTGGCCTAATTTGAACTAAATTATAAATTTAACAGTGGAGCTATTTTAAGATATGGCACAAATACTATATAACATTCCTTCTTTTCAAACCATAGTCAGATAATTAAGAACTTTTTAAAAAGTTGATAACATCTTACTACAAAGAGGGAAAAATATTCCTCAAGGCTAGGTATTACTTTCTTAATTGTCTACTACAGCATATAACTTGGGACTTCATTCATAAAAGGACAAATATAGTGAGAAGTCAAGTAAAAAGACCCCTTTTATTGGATATTTAATTAATTATTATTATTAATTGTTTAATATACAACAATTTTTCACAGGCATCAAGGAGTCCAGTACAGTAAAATACACACAATTAGTCACCTTCCATATTTCTCCACCATGAGTGCCGTCCGCTGCCTCTCAACTCTGAATGGCGTCTTTTATGGAGGACCCAGGAGTACTTCTGGGGTCAAAGCACTGCACACTGGAATCATATCCAGGCAAGGCGTAAGTTCCCCAAAATAGGGACAGCATTATCCTGCAACTCTCCCTGGCGAAACCCAATTACCCCAACAAGGCTGCCTCTCAGGAATAAAGCTCTCAATACACCGTGCAGAATTATAAATTGGGAGTTCCACCAGAAGGATGCTGCCACCCTGCGTACAGGGGAATACATGGCCCCAGGAAGAAGCCTCCCTCTGTCTTTTCACTATGGCCTCCCGGCCAGGAAAGGAACGAGCAAGCAACCCGGCTAGGATGCCTGTCCATCCACTCCAACATTTAAGCAATCTGATAACAAATCTGGATGACAACCTCACTGCAGACAAAGATATCAATGTCACGTTTATGAAACAAGAGCACAGCATTATCTTAAAAAAGCAACAAATGGTGTGATAATAATTCACTGCTGAGGGTAGGTAGCATACTTGTACTCAGGTGTTTCTGGGTAATTAGCATAAAAATGCACTTCTCAGGCACTGAATACAGCTAAGCAGATACCTTCAAACTGCCCTGTAAATAGAAATAAATACAAATGTGGACAAAAAACACTACACAATATCAGCTCACAAAAAAACATTAATAACATGCAGGACATGACATTTGTATGTGGCAACACAACCAGTGAAGGGTACAATTAAAAAGCATGTTGCAAAGTAACCAATTACCTGAACCACAAATTAAGTAATTAAAGAAAGGCAGATTTACTCCTCTGTAAAACAGTTTCTTCCAACAACACTGAATCTCATACTCCTTCAGTAACCTAGAAGCTTCCAAGCTTAATAATTATAGCCCTATTTCAAATCTACATTTCATAGGCAACATTTGTAAGTAAGTTGTTTTCAATCAACTCAGCAACATTATTATAAACAATGACTATCCTGACAACTTTCAGTCAGGCACTGGACCACATCACAACTCTTCTAATGGTACTTAATGCTGATTTCAGAAGATTATTAAGTCTTGGCACTGCTCTATCCAGTGCTGCTTATAATTCTGTTGACCTGTAGCTCGATTACAAAACTGGCTATTACTATCAGTATTTGATAGGCTTGGGTCATATTTTTTTTATTGCCATTAATGATTATCTATCTCAGTTGACCATTGTGACATGTGGAGTCCTCCTATGTTCGATCCCTGGGCCTATTTTTTTTAACCTTTATATGCTCCCACCAAGTCAAATTCTACAAAATAACAAGAATGCCCATCATCACTGTGCAGATGTCACCTAAATCTCTCTCATCAAACAAATATATTCCCACAGATCCACTGTCTTGCCTTAAGAAAAGTAGAAACTGGACGCAACAAAATTTCCTTCAATTAAATAAAGACAAAACAGAGATTATTGTCTTGGCAACAAACAGGAATGTCTCAAAATCAGTGCTTACTTATCTTGACTATAGAGGTTTTAAAACTAAATGTCAGTAATCTTGGTGCTCAGATTGATTCAGATCTTTCAATTTAGGAGTCATTTTGTAAATGGTAACTAAATCAGCATTTTCTCATCTTCCTTACTATTAAAAAGCAGATGTTGTGTGTCAAAACAAAGCTTATAAAAATTGATCTATGCCTTTATTTCTACCAGGTTAGACTTTTGCAATGCTCTCTTGTATGGCTACCTCCCAAAAAAGGCTATTAGACAACTACAACTTATTCAAAATTTCACAGCAGGAATACTAATAAGTACCAAAAGTACTGATCACATTACTCCAGTTCTCCAAATCAATTTACAGAAAAGCCACAGAACTGATTTTAAGCAAATACATAAATGATTTATGGCCAAAACAGACTTCTGACATGCTAAATGAACACAAACCTACATTCCTCTTAGGTTTCCAGTGTCTGGTCATCAACAAAGGGAAGCAGCATTTAGTTATTATGCAGCCCAAAGGCTGGCAGACCCAAAATGTGCTTCAACTGTGGCTACTTTTAAATCCAAATTACATTTTTTCTTGTTCTCTTGTGCTTTTGGTTAACTTCCATTCTTCTTTCTTTTTGCGTGTTATCTTTTATTTTCCATCTTTTTAATTGTTATTAGTAACTCAAGAGCACTTTCTGAATTGCCTTTACATGAAATGTGCTATATAAACTTACCTGGCCTTGGAGCAGATGTCATCATACACCTATGAAATGATACCTGTCAGAATGCATGTAGTCAATAACAAGTTTAAATTTGATCCACTTATATATGTGTATGAGTGCATATGTATATATGTATATAAATGTATAGTACTAAACATGTATATTTCTGCATATATTACATGATTCTTCTGTTTGCAAATCATGATTTTGTTTATGTGACACATATTTTTCCATATTTTACTTATAATTGTTTCATGGGTTCATAAGTGCTTATTAAGAATAAACTTAACAGAACTATAAAAATCAAATTAACCTGAATAGTTCTGTTCTGTGGAGTGTTTTCATGTGCTACTGGGTTATTGATATTGGCCTATAATCTGGCAGCATCTTTTGTGAGAAATAATTTTATTTGTTAGTGGAAGATCATGCGTTCTCTGTATTTACAGGCACAGCAACAGATGTTACATATGCCCCCTCTCATTTTCCACCAGTAGTTTTGTGGAAGCTGCGAATCCCAGTAGGGACTAAACTGCTCTTGCTTGGAACATGGCACGGCATTTCAATTGCTTTGCAAGCATTGTTACAGTCATTGTCAGCTTTTTTGTTTCATTATTGCATTACAGGAAGAGAATCTTATTCATGATTACATATGGTGATATGTTAAGGAAACAAAATAAGTCTAAATAAATGATTTATGTGTATGCGTATTACAGGCTCGACCAACATTTTGTGGTAGCAAACTCATCAAAAACTGACTTCAAAGAGGTACTGTTTTCTTCGGTAATGTCCTCATGATTATGGCACACTTTATCCATGGCAGGCTTTCCTCCATTTCTTATGCCAGTTGTGAGAGCTGTAATCCCTACATTTGTTACTTGTCACCCTAAATATATCCATGACCCAAAACTATATTAGCACTATAATTACTAGTATAAAATTTTTTAAGTTGTTAATTGTTTTTGAAGACTACTGTATGGTGCTATTAACAAAATCAATAAACAAAATCAACCAGATTTTTGATATAGCGGTAAAAATATCGAAATGTCTGAACTTGAAAATTATATTCTGCTGCCCTGATTTTATATGTGAACAAAGATTACCTCCTGTGTACTAAAATATGTGAAGCACACATTTATAGTATTTGTTGTTTCTAGGGACTGATATTTCAGAACCAGGGATGCTGAAAGAAGCATTATTACACTACCACTGAAATTTTATCATTGAAGTTCTAATGGCAGACAATATGCCTTCAGAAATCCCTCTTGCCTGATTAATTTGTATCAAGCCCAGTTGCCTTCATTTGCCACCATCATCAGATTAACTCTCATCTTCAAAAACGATCCAAGGGTCTGGCTAGCATTCGAAAACAACAGAAGAAAATGTTGAGTATAGAAAAGATGTAGAAGCACAATAAAAGATTCATAGTGCAAGAGACACCATCCATTTCTATGATCCATTTTTCATGAAAATTGAAATATGAGCAAGGTCTGTTTGTGATGGGTGTCCAACTCATGCAAAAGAACACAGCATCCAGTATTCTTTGGAGAAACTTGAGCCACTGAATTAAAACTGAGAATTTCAGAAGCATTTCATAATTAGGAATCAAACACCATCATGACCAATAGAATCCAAATAGCGGTCAAAACCAAAAACAATTCTCCAACATCCAAGAGATTCCAGGTCCAACCAGTCAAGGCAAGATTGCGTCCACTTAATTTGATGTGATTTAGAGTGTAAACTGGCAAATATTACAGTACATGCCACATAACCGCTGCTTTGCTTTAAAACTTGTGGAGTGTAATCAGGGAAAAGCAATGAGGAAAGCTGCCAACCGTCTCCTCTCTACTTCACAACAATATGCCCACTAACAATGCACAGGTTCCATAGACTAAAACACAAAATAATGAATTTAAAGAGATGTCACCATCATACTTGCACTTGTGTGACTTTAACATACTTTTGCCAATCTGAATGATCAACCTTTACGGGATATGCTATGCCAATGTTGAAAACGTCAGGTGAGCCCAGAAGGGTGCTTGAATGAGCAAGGCAAACTTTTTATTTTGATGGCACAGAAGTTTCATGAATGTTTTAACAAACTCTATCAGTTTTCACTTATATGAGATTTAAAATTCCACCTTGTTTAGAGTTACTGTACTTTCTCTTATTAGATTGCGCTTCAAACCAAGATGGGTACGGTCTTACTGGTCCTTTACAATAATAGAACAAAAGGGTATATCACCATTTAATAACTTGTACCTTTCATCACATGACTGCTGTAGAACTTGTACTGCTCCGCAGCAGAAAGTGAGTGCAGGCATGTGAATCCTGTTTTCACTTTGAAAGTGATGATACAAGGCCATTCCATGTGAAAGGTAAAGAAGCACATGCTCATGTTCTCAGAGATCTCAAAAATTCAACTGATGTGAAGTCTTCTTCGAGCAAGTAAAAAAATTAAAGTATGCAGTACTTGAGCAGAGCATTGCCTGGCATTCAAAGTGATTGGTTGATGACTCCAATAATGTTTTACATTTACAGTTTTGGGGTTTCTTCGGAAACCGTGTGTTTATTAGTGTTCAAGGCTATAAATGAGATTCAACAGAAGTGCATCTGCAATACAGCTAGCCACGTGTTCATAGATCAGCAGAAAGAGAAGAGCAAAGGCATTGCAGTCATAGAATTTGATGGACGCAGGCTGATATTTTCTCTTACCAGCTGTGTCGCCAAGCCAGTGGATCCTGATATAACAAAGACAAAAACAAAAGAATAGAGCCTTTGTGCAATTGTTTTTTCTTTCAATTAGTTATTTTATTTAATTGGTTCAATATATTCTAATTTGATTACTGGATAATAATGCTGCAGTTTAGTGGAGGTTTTCATAAAGGAATGTAAAATGGATGCTTAATGTATCATGGATTTGAGAAATACTTTTAAGCATTATGGGTTAAGTAAAATTGAAAAGGCATGGATGGAGGAAGACTGGTATATGTGCCAATCTGTTGTAATTTCTATTATCCATTTGCCAAGGATTTCCAATAATTAATTAAAATACAAAATAGCTCCCTGGGGAACAGCATGAATGCTGCTTTAATCAAAGACACCTTAACCTCTCCAGCTGTCTGTGCAACATTTGTGCTGTGTAAGGATGGAGGACTGTGCATTGAACAGCTCTTTTTTCCTTGGGCAGTGCTGCACCAGCTCTCCGAATTTCTACCTAACAGCTGAGCTGACACAAAGAAGAACGCATTCATTGGGCAGATCATGCTGTGCTCTAACAAAGAGCCGTCTTACAGACCCTCGACTATGTAAAGGGCTGCCTTGTGGGGGGAAGTGCACGTGCACGCACGTGCCGCATTAAAGGGAACATCTTCCCCTCCATTAAGAAAGAGGGGCTGGGGGTGGAACTCTGTGAACAACGCCGAGTGCAGCACATGATGGGTGGCACTGGCCTCCTCCTGAACAAGCCAGATTACTTTGCCGCTTAAAGCTTTTGCTTATAGAAGAATTTGCTAGAATCAAGTGGCCAAAGTGATTTCTATTGCGTTTATATGTAGGAAAAGAAATATGTAACAGTCATTCATATTTATACAAAAATTCCGAAATAATAAAACTGAACTTTCAATCTTTGCAGAGCTCCACATTAAATGTGAATGATATACTCTTTAAAAAATTTACAAAAAGAACCCACAAATCAGATCTAAGCACTAATAAATATTATTTGTCATGATTTTATTTTAAATGCAGACACTGCTGGATGATACTTGCTTCCCCGGTCTTTATAGGGTCATGTAGTTGCTAGGTAACCATAGCACCTTGAAAGTAACTTCAATCTGCATTTGGGTGTATTTGTCTACTTTTAGATTTTCAATTAAATCTAAAAGCGACACATTTTGTACTTGAGTTTACATTCTTGTTACACCTCTCTGTCTCTCTATTCACTCTTCATATATCTTATCTAGTCTTTCTCTCTCTCTCTCTCTCTTCATATATCCATCTAAACTATATTAAATTAGACATAGAAAAAAGGATCCAATTGTCCTTTACTATGTGTGACATATTACTGCCTAACCTACCACAACAGGCTAATAAGGGGTGTTGTGTCACCAGGTAGGTCAAGGTATATCTTTTTATGCTTAGGGAGACTTTATTAGAGTGTGGTGTGAGGCATATTGTAAATATCAGGAAGACAAAAAATAAAACCGCATGAGCCATATAAACTTTGTGTAATGCACCAATAGACCTTGAAAAATGAAACTCACTTCATGGTGACAATAGAAAAAACCTTAACATGCAAGTGCAATGCTTACGTTGACACGCATTCAAGCATGATTCTTCATAATCATAGTAAGATATGTTTATTAAATATATATGGCAAAAACATTTTCTGGGATGCATGGTAATGCAGTGATAATTGTCAGCAATCAGGGTTAGATTCCAGTTATTATTGTTCCTGATATTTGTAGTAATAAAGTATTGAGACAGAAGAACTGAGGCTGTTTGTTAAGAGTCCACTGCAAAATTAATGGAACACATTTCAGTATTACATGCATTTTTATTTTAGTAGAATTTTAACAGTCTTAAATAGCTTGCTCTTAATTGTCTTTCTGCATTGCCCTTCTCCTGACCTACAGTATATCAATATCTTACTATCAGTTACCTTCTTAAATTTTTGAAGGTTTGTTTTTTCTTTAGGTTTCATGGCTCGCACACTTCATATTTGGTGAACATAATTATTTTGTGTTTCATAATGTTTTCTTGTATACATCTTGTACAGTCATGGAGGAGAGACAAGTGACAGAACAGAAGACTATCAATGCATTTGTACAAAGAAAATTTTCTGTGCATCTTTTTCAATTTACATAAACAGTTGAATATTTTCAAATCAGTTTCAGGATTAGTGAATCCTTCATATAGGATCAAATTTAGGGAATACAGTATAACATCATCTTCTTGAGTGTTTTTTTTACGAGAATCCAGGGTACCATAGCCCTGAACTGGAGTGAGTTCAGCAAAACAATGGAATTTATTTCTGTGCAGGAGTGTTCTCTGTGATGCTACTATGCTCAAGGTTATGTCAGTCTTACACACAATGCTGCTGGCAAAGCAAAGTATACACAGGAAAAAAATCCACTGGTCTGGATTATTTGTTGCCAAGTAAAATAGCTACTCTACTTTCTCTGTGTCTTTGTCAGTTTTCTACCATACCACTAAACTGCTCTAGCATTAAGTTGAGCTTACCTTTCCCCGGCTTATATGCTTATTTGTATATAATGGCTGTCTACAGATGAAGAATTTTGAAAATAGTAAAACAAAAAATAATAATAAAGTGCCAATTCCAAAAATAATCTCATGAAGTATAGTAAAGCAAAAATAAATTCTGCCAATTAATACAGTAATTTATCTTATTAAGAATTTGTTTGACTTTTAGGATTATGACTCCTGTTTCTGTCCTAACTTCTAGCAAATTCAGAACAATGCAACCAAGTGTGTTTCAAATCAACAGAAGGGCAGTTGGTGCCACAGAGCTGAGATGACATGCCAAGCTCAGCTATGTACAAGACAGAAATCAAACACAGATCGCACATTGTCTTGCACTGTCACTTATAATCACAATGGCTTTCTCCCTTCATGAATGATATACATTTATTTATGTGGACTTGGGACAGTGATTCTTTGAAAGTGCAACTGACCAAGTACTGTACGTCGGTAGAACAGGTCGAAACGTATTTAATGGAGGAGTCTGGCATTTTTCAAATCCAAGGTATTTGTTCATAGTCACCATACTTTTAGTTAATATTAATAGTACATAATACAAAATACATACATTTAATAATAACAAAACAATTTATTTATATAGTGAAGCATTTTTATTTTAAGAAAAAAATGCCTTTTTTTGCAGTTTAAAATTAACAGAATTCTAAATGTGAAATGTGAAAACAAAAGCCTTACAAAATATGGTCATTTTTCAAGCCTATTATATTTCAAGCCAACAGTATTTGCCTCTGTCTCGACATCACACATATATTGTACAAAAGTGTACTCCTGTTATTTTTGGAATGAAAAAAGCTCAACATGTTTATGAGATTTAGACCTTTTAAAAGTAGCAACCTTACAGTTCAAGGGAGTGTGGTTTTCTCTAGCATATCCACTTCACCTCAAAAACCCCTTTCTTGTTATTGCTATAATTGATAATATTGAGTGCTGATGCCGGGCTAAATTGCTATGTCTGTTCGGAAGCCAAATGGACAATCACCAAAGAAAGTTTACATCACTCACAGTCTCTCACTGTGATCACAGACAAACCTGAAAACTGTCAGTGCTTTGGTTACTTCAGTAATGGAAATATTATGTGAACAGTGAAAGTTACTAATTAGTTTTACTCACTCAAAAACATCCCCAGTTTTTCTTTATTACCCTATCTTCCAGAAAAGTGATTCAGCATGCATTTTACAATTACATAATTGGTTTGTGGGGATTCCACCATAGCTCACTTTGGTTTAGCTTTATGACATAATCTGCCTTTTCTATTTTATCAATATATCTTTGTTGTTTGTGCACAAAACATGCACAGAAAGTGTGCAATGTGTGGATTGACATGCAGGTAGCTTTTTTATGTTTTTAAACTAAGGCTTTCGTAAAACAAAATACAATGAAGAATAAAGCAGCTCAGTTCACACTGATAAATAAATTAGGCAATGTAGTGTTCAGATTTATTGTCTTGTGTGCAAATGGAACTCTTATGTGCATGCTTGACCAAAATGCACCATACTACCATACTGAATGTGATACACAAAACATGATTTCAGTTAGATAAAACCATATCTAAAAGTAAGGTTTGTGGAGAGTTTAGAGGGCCTATAATGAAAGGCCAGGATATGGTTAATCTTGTTTATATATAGAAAAAATAAAAAGTACAAAACATTTTTATTTTAAAAAGTGTGTTCATGACACAACAAAAATATGACTCCCCTGGTTATCGGGTGGACAGTTTTCCTTTATAAGCACCATATGTGGTATGGTGTGTTTCACAAAACATCTACATGAACAGAGTCATACATCTACTGTAGGTGAGGGCTCTGAAAAGACAGTAGTAGTTAGCCATCTAGTAACTGCTTTAAAAGCGGATTTATAAACATTGACTTTAAGAGGCTTTAAATTGTGGTCAGTGAATTTTAGGTTGTTTTTTTTTTTTTTGTGGACGCCCCAAGAAGACCAATTTCATGTTTTCTTGTTAAAAACAAAACATTTCAAAATGAACAGCCTTCCAAAATTCTTTAGGCAGAATGCACACATAAAAGTCTCTGACATAGTCTAATACTTTAATTTAAATTACAACAAACCCTAAATGATAAAATGGTTCCTACAGTCAACTCAGCTTCTATTGAAAAAGAGAATGATGAGTATGGTGATGAGACAACAAACATTGTTAGAGAATGGAGGGGGGTGTATGTTAATAAAATGTCACTGCTCCCAGAGAGGCAAAGTATTTTTTTTGGAAAAACAGTACTTCTGAGGAAGTGAAATAGTTAAATTTAGTCTTAAATCTTAGAAGTACTACCTTCCAAAATTTTATGTCATTTCTTAAAGCAATTAACTCTTTCTAAAGCAAGCCCTGTACATTTCCTGGGTGTATGTTGATAAATTTCAATCCCACAAGCTACGCTGTTGTGTGTATTTCACTTTGCTAAAATACCACCCTGTCAGGAACTGTAGCTTTAATTAGTGTACACTCTGTTTCAAAATAGAAATGGGCGTCTATTAGTCAAACATCAAGCAGTACACACTAGGATCAGTCAATCAGCCAGTCAATCAGTCCATGAGTAATGAATGTGCAGTGTAAAAACAAAATAAGATCCAACATAATAACCAACTGTGGTATACAATTTTAAATGGACCATCAAAAAAGGATGCTAATACAATTCACATCTCAAATACCTAGCCTGTTTTCCTCTTCACAGTGGGTGTATATGTTCACCTCCCATAGCTGTGTGAATTTAGGCAGGTCTGTTCACCTTTTGGGATGAACTTCAACCCATTTGCAGAACATTTGTACTGTATGTGTGCCCTGGCATTTCTCATGGGATTTGGATCTTTTTCCATTTTCATTTTCTATAATTTTTCACCATGACACATGAAAATATTTTATATTGCAAGTTATTTTGCTATTGCAAAAAAAAAAACAGCAGTATAATATCAGTATGAAGTGGCATCTTTATTATGTAGCCCCAGTATACAGTATATGCTACCATTTGTATACAATCAGCAAGGTAAAAGGACAAGGTTTATCCAAACTAAAAGATACCTCCATACAGCTGAATGAGCTGGCTCTTCTTGCTAGCCTGCTGTCCTTCAGATTTGCGGCATAGTTTTAGGCACACAGAAATCCATGTAAAAATTATAATTATGTGAACTGGAGAGGACACTTGCCTTGATGGCTAAACCACTCTAGTGTGGTTGATGTGGTGTTCAAAAGCCTCTCTTACATATTGGTTTTACTTCAATCGGTGGCTGAGAAACACAGGAGTGGATAAAAGGATGGTATTCTAATTCTAAGAGCCTCTGTCACATAGCTAGATAGAAATTAGGGTGTATTTTCAACACAACTGTACTGTTAAAGAATGAATGAGATGATGAAAATATTAGTAGGGCTTGCAATGATTTTCCGTGTGACATTAACTTCACCAGGTAAACTATTTAATGTATTATGTGTATCAGGGATGTTGCTATCATGGGTTAAGACAGTTCAAATTTTTGTTACATCAGTGAAAATAGCCAATGGGAAGTGCAATGTTCTAGTATGGATTTAGTTCTTTTATAAATCCTTATCTTTGGACGTGAGACTTTAGCTGACTAGCACCACTTTTGAAGTGCAGCTTAAGGTACTTAAAGTATCATGAAACCTTTAATCAAACACACATTTTGTGAGAACTTCTCTGCAGGTGCTTCTAGTTTCTTCATTAGAGTTAACTCATGTAACACATTTGAAAATGTTTTTGTGCAAAACTAGATATAATTCCCTTGTTCGGTTTTAATTTTATTCCAGGAAAATTGACTTGTTGACTTGATGATTCAAGCAAGCACTGTCTCCAAGAAGTAAAAATGTGCCATGCCTACAGGGTAGATGCACACAAATGTCTGGAAAGAAGACACCATATGAGCGTTACATTAAGTCAACACTGAAATCTCACATACGCTCATCTTGTATCAATTGGTTGGAAAGATTGTAAACATACTGTATATTTCACTTCCATGTTCAGTCCTTTAATCTAAATCAATTTTTTTACACTCAGAGATCCATGTTGATGTGTTAGTTTTACAGTGATTTGTCCACAAGTCTCAGAACAAGTCATGTTTATAGGAAACAGGATAATAACAAGAGGGGCCAAAAATCATCTGCAACACCGTTCATTTACAGCTCATCTTAACTGCACGATTTTTGTGTAAAAAATAGAATTTATATGCAGCTGCTGGCACAATGCTTTTTTTTTTATTTTTAAAGTACATGCCAACAACTATGTGATATAAAAAAGCTAAAATGAGGGACTAAATTAAACTGGTAATATTTGGAGTTCTTGTTTCACAACTCTGATTTTTAATGCAAACAGCATCCTGCACAATGAAAATAACCCAACTTTAATCAATACAATTTAATTAAACTTGATCTTGCTGATTAACAAGTGCATTCAGTTCTTCCAGATGCATGTTAACACAATGTCTTTCAACAGAAGAGACATTTTTCATCATCTTACTCTTGCTCAACCAAGATTGGAATGAGCTTTTGTTTGCAATGTTCCTGAATACCTTGTTCATCAAGTATGCGTAATTGTAATTTTTTTATTTCAGTGATTAAATGGGTTATAGAAGACTGCAATAAAAAGCACTTAAATAGCAAGTCTTCTAGGAATGAAAAAGGAGCAGAATTTGTACACTTGGCTTGGGAATTGAAAACCTGGGAGACAGCCCTGTTGGGGTCTTTGGGAACTGCTGGAAGGTGCTATCGGAAAAGGACTGCCCTGGTTCATGTACGACCCAGAAATACGGCAGAGGACTGAGACAGGAAGCTGAAAGCAGTTTCCGGGTCAACTTTAAAAAAAAGCCCACTGCCACAATTGGATGATTCAAAGTCCAGAGGCAGTGGGCAACACTTAACATGAGAAAGAAGGAGACAAGGAGCTTTTTGGTTTTTGGACTGTGTTTCACTATTTGTGTGCGTGTTGGATTAAAAAATCCATCATTTGAACCCATGACTGTGTTACGTGTTATTGGGCCTAGTGTTTGGAGCTCAGTGGCTTCCCCAACTGGTTACAATGTTAAGTACAGTAAGCTGCATTCAGTGTTTAAAATGTAAACATATTACTATTATTATTACTATCATTGTTGGGACCTTAAAATCAGTTTTTATTCAACTCCTTAACTCTGTTAAACTCTCTATGGAAAAATGTTGCAACATTTTGAAAGACTATGAAAGCAGCAGATGGATCAATAATTGCCAGCTCTTTCAAATGAGCAAGTTTAGAAACTCGAACTGAGATTAAATGACTCAGAGTGCAGCCATTAATATGATTAATCACAGAATATGAAAGACAACAACTTTAGAATCGTTGATACAGCCATGTCTTGCAGTTACAGTTCCTTTTTAAACTGTCTTTTTGCTTCATTTCTCCACTCTTTTAAAGGACAGGTTTGGAAATTTTGATTGTGCTGACTGGTGCCCAATTAGCCTGCACAGTACGCTTCTTAGGGAAACATGGTAGAGAATAATATGTCTTGTTGCAGCAAACCAAGCATTGGGAGAAAATTAATAAAATAACCAGCAACTTCAAAAATACCAAATCTATACTTTCATGCATGTGTTCAGTCACAACTTATAAAGGATTAATCAATGTTTTTTACGTTACTTACTTCATGTAGTTTGTAGTGGTGGCCAAGAAAAAAATTTCATCCCACATATTTGTGGAGAAAGTAGTTCATAACATTTCTGATAGAACAGGCCCCTATGGCGTCCAATGAAAAACAAAGTCAAAAGAAGTAAAAAAAACAACCATGAGAAAAAGAAAAAAATCTTATTTTACTCCTATGATCAAAATATCCAATACTTTTCTGCTGAAATATTGTAAAATTGTTACTTCCAGATTAATTAGAGGAAATAATAAATAGAAGGCTAAAAGCCATTTGAGCAACAAATGAAGCGGCAAGGTGAGAGGTCAGTTCAAAAAATCAATCCCGTGAGTTTCATGCTAATGATTCAGGAACTAAACTATATTTTACCAAAAAAGCCATGTTTTGCATGTTTTAAACAACTGGATAACGGACATGTGAATTATGCGACATGAACAACATGAAATGTATTTTTCTTCTCTTCTCCTTTTGGACATTTTTCACATCATTTGACATTGCCCAGCATTAATCACTATAGTGCCATGTTCTATCAGAACAGAATGTTGTGATGTCCTTTGTGCACAAAATCACAATATTAAAAAATGTTTTTCCAACCACCATTAATTACCCAACTACATGGGTTAAGCAACATGAAAAAAAAAATTTTGGGTGAAGCTCCACCAAATACTTTTAGAATTAAATGTCATCTGATAACTGAAAAGCTAATTGACATGCCTGTAAAGAAATTTTTTCCAACTATTAATTATTAAGGATTAAATTCTCCATCTATTTGCTGCACTTCTGGTCTCTTCCAGCTGACAGGTTATGCAGAACATGAGCAGCGTACTCATTCCTATTGTCTGTAGGTGAGATTGTTAGGTGTGCTGGCTTGACACAGTTACAGGGACAAGCACACGCTTAGAGCAGTCCATTGGCACTTTATTCTCTGTAGAAATAGCCAAACTGCTTAACTGCCCTGTGAAACGCACCTGACAGTGCAAACATTGGCTAGAGTGCAGTTTGTGACAAGTTAATATGACATGCATGATGTGATTAAAACAATTTTTGTTAAAAAAGACTATTACTCAAAACAGCTGAAAGAAAGTGGACAGAAAAATGGATACACAACAAAATGAGCCTTACCGAAACAAAAAACGGTACCAAATCCAAAAATCTCAATCAGAGGCTTTCACAAAGACAAGAAACTCAATGTTGTATTTTTTTTTTTGCCCTGCCCATCACATGAATGCTGTCTGATTAATACTGCATTGCAACAGACACAAAATGATGGGGGCCAATAGCAAACTATAAGTAAACAGAGTGTTTTGTGACAGAGGCCTAGCCAAATCCTAGCGCAGTCTCATTTGATCTTTGTTACTTTTACTTAAATAAGACATAGGGTTTAAAGAATGTGAGGTTCATCCCAGATGAAAGAAATTTCATTTTAAGTGAATAAATCTGTCTCTCATACAAACCATGGCCTAAACCTTGCGTCACTGAATTATTTCTTACTGTTGAACTGTATGGTTTCAGCTGTCAAGGAAGATACAATGTACTGCACCATGTTTACTCACATACAGATCTAGGTGAGAGTACATGTTTCATCTACAACACAGAATTCTTGTGCTGACATTTATGGTTACTGTACAGTTTTGCAATGGCTTTGTCATTAGTGCTGTAATATATTTTCCTTGTCCTGTGATAACATGTCTTGCTTAACCTATATTATTTTGGGCTGTGTAGTAACCAAAAAAATTAATAATTTTGATCTGTCTGGTGTGTTTCTTACTTTCATTAGTAGTTTCAGGTAGCAGTTGGAGGAACAGTGTGCAGCTACAGTTGTCATGATTTTTGTATAGAGAGGCATTTTCTCAATCAAAAAACATTTTAAAGCTTAGGTTGTGAAAAAACAATTTTGCCAGGTTTTGTTTTAGTAAGTAATTGGGAATTATCCATTTATTTTGCCTGAAGGTGTGTCAGGTGCTTTTTCTTGTTTAGTGCAGCCAATATGTAAAAGAATTTCTAGTTCATCACTGATCATAGTGAGAAATGCTGGACAGTTAAGTGAGTATATTGTGTGTTCTCCTTTCCTTGAGCCCTGTATATACAATTTTATTTGTGATTTAAAGTGTCTGGCTAGTGTTGAAATGTCTGGCTAAAACTAAACGTACTGCTCTTTTTATACAAATACACTGTATATAAGCTATCAAAATAAGTGGTTTTATTTTAAATATGTCAAGAATATTAAAGACGAACAGACATGCTACCCTTTGTAGGGGGGTTTCTCTCAGTTCATTCCCTGAAAGTGAGTCTCAGGTTTTCGTAATACAGTATGTCACAAGCCAGCAATAACAACTGTTATAAATAGAGAAAGCCAAACACTGTATTTATACAGAAAGATACCCTTTCATGTATCAACAGTCCTGACAGTAATTACAAGAGGGACAGGACCGTCTGCCACCAAAAAAAAAAATTGGGCATCTCAAGCTTATGCACACCATGGCTTGTATTAAAAACGCTTATAGATCTAGAGCTAAACCCCTGTACATCTGTCAGAAAATAAGTGTGTCTATATCATTTTTGTATATAAGGCAGTCTTTAAGAGAGAGGAACCTGTAATTACATCAAAGTCTGACATGAAAAGTTTGCTGAGTGTCTGCAATGCTGTTTTTAATGTATTGTGTAGACGGTCTTTAAGAATTAGGCACAGATATCAATGAAATGGTTGCTACTATAAAAAGTTTTACTATATGTCTCTTTTTGTGACAATACCATAAGCATGGTCAAACCTGTCAAATTATATTGTAGCTGCAAGTTGTGGTTTAATCAATGGTTTAAAGGCTCAGCTAAATAAAAATAAGTAATTTCTGCAAGGAACTTTAAGTGAACGGAAAGAACTACAAAAAGGGGTTAAATGTGAAAACAGGCATGTAAAGGTTACACAGAGAGTTAACTGCAAACTAACAACTTGGGTTTTTGCAAAATAGCACGAAAATGATAGCTGGCATTAATAGAAAAAGACATAATTGAGTGGAATTGGCAGAAGTAACAACAACAAATACCCAAAAGGATCTATTACAGATGCCAAATGTTGGACACAGGTCAGTGTTATACCTGTCACCAAAACTGCAGAATGACTGTGACTCTTTGCCTTAACTTCTCATATCAGATCATTGGAAAGCAGATTAAAAGGAAACTACAAAACTGAGGAGTACCTGGAAGCTTACCAACTCACACACAGTAATGAGGGGTGGGTGTGGATGCCACAGCTATACTTCTGTATCTGCTGTATCAGCATTTGGAACATTTCAAAGCCCATGTCATACTGCTATTGACTAATTTTGTAACACTAACTACCCTTAAAATAAATGAACATTTCGGATTTAAGAAAATGTGGTTGGCTAGACATACAGTGCATCCGGAAAGTATTCACAGCGCATTACTTTTTCCACATTTTGTTATGTTACCGCTTTATTCCAAAATGGATTAAATTCATTTGTTCCTCAGAATTCTACACACAACACCCCATAATGACAACGTGAAAAAAGTTTACTTGAGGTTTTGCAAATTTATTAAAAATAAAAAACTGAGAAATCACATGTACATAAGTATTCACAACCTTTGCTCAATACTTTGTCGATGCACCTTTGGCAGCAATTACAGCCTCAAGTCTTTTTGAATATGATGCCACAAGCTTGGCCCACCTATTCTTGGCCAGTTTTGCCCATTCCTCTTTGCAGCACCTCTCAAGCTCCATCAGGTTGGATGGGAAGCGTCGAAGCACAGCCATTTTAAGATCTCTTCAGAGATGTTTAATCGGATTCGTCTGGGCTCTGGCTTGGTCACTCAAGGACATTCACAGAGTTGTCCTGAAGCCACTCCTTTGATATCTTGGCTGTGTGCTTAGGGTCGTTGTCCTGCTGAAAGATGAACCGTCGCCCCAGTCTGAGGTCAAGAACGCTCTGGAGCAGGTTTTCATTCAGGATGTCTCTGTACATTGCTGCAGTCATCTTTCCCTTTATCCTGACTAGTCTCCCAGTTCCTGCCGCTAAAAAACATCCCCACAGCATGATGCTGCCACCACCTTGCTTCACTGTAGGACCATGAGAGTCCTTCAGGTTCCTTTTGGCAAACTCCAGGCGGGGTGCCATGTGCCTTTTACTAGGAAGTGGCTTCCGTGTGGCCACTCTACCACACAGGCCTGATTGGTGGATTGCTGCAGAGATGGTTGTCCTTCTGGAAGGTTCTCCTCTTTCTACAGAGGACCTCCCTGGTTCTTGGTCACCTCCCTGACTAAGGCCTTTCTCCCACGATCGCTCAGTTTAGATGGCTGGCTAGCTCTAGGAAGAGTCTTGGTGGTTTCGAACTTCTTCCACTTACGGATGATGGAGACTACTGTGCTCATTGGGACCTTCAAAGCAGCAGAAATTTTTCTGTAACCTTCCCCAGATTTGTGCCTCGAGACAATCCTGTCTCGGAGGTCTACAGACAATTCCTTTGATTTCATGCTTGGTTTGTGCTCTGACATGAACTGTCAACTGTGGGACCTTATATAGACAGGTGTGTGCCTTTCCAAATCATGTCCAATCAACTGAATTTACCACAGGTGGACTCCAATGAAGCTGCAGAAACATCTCAAGGATGATCAGGGGAAACAGGATGCACCTGAGTTCAATTTTGAGCTTCATGGCAAAACCTGTGAATACTTATGTACATGTGCTTTCTCAATTTTTTTATTTTTAATAAATTTGCAAAAACCTCAAGTAAACTTTTTTCACGTTGTCTAAATTATGGGGTGTTGAGTGTAGGATTGTGAGGAAAAAAATGAATTTAATCCATTTTGGAATAAGGCTGTAACATAACAAAATGTGGAAAAAGTGATGCGCTGTGAATACTTTCTGGATGCACTGTACTGCATTTTATCATTTGTGGATTACTGTATTATTGTTAAGACTTTTACATAATTTAGGAGGGCAGTCATGGACCTATACTGCTGATGATTTTGTTAAGTGTAAATTCCTTTTTATAGAAAAATATCTTGAAAACCAAAGAAATGGCAGCAAATTCTTCCCTCCATTATTCTCACCAGTAATAAAAGGGCACTTTGCAGTGATGGCAAGGTACTATAAATATTATGGGACAATCACTGACAACAAGCTAGCCTTTGATCTGAATATACATAAAAATCAGCATGATGGGACAAAATTGCAGTTTTTTCTATAAAGACACTGAACTGTTTTAAAGTAGACTGGTCTTCTATTGAATTTGTTCTTACATTTGCTTCAATACAGTATGGCATTTAGGTAATCCTAGGTATGTGTTCTGACTGTAAAAAGGATATCATTTCTTGACTCCTGTCTTATTTCTTGTACCTGTGGAACATTGCTTTATGTTTGTACATTCCTGCTGCAGACAAATGTCTCTCTGGGATAGTAAAATCTCACCTAAACTATAAAGCAACTCAAGATTCCTCTCTGATCTTGTGCTGTTTTACAATGCTAATGCCTCTTGACTGCAACACTCTGTGTGTCATGCAATTGGTACCACCTTATAAGTATATAGCCCTCTGTCACCACAAGCCGGAGTAGAAAAGAGTATAATGGACTGCAGGTTCAGAAATCTTTACAAAGATCTGCTAGGTATTTGTCAAGTGAACAGTACGAATGCGAAGGGCAACTCTGATAGCTGTAAGAGATTACTTGGTTGTCTGGAGCAGTATATAATAAAAGAGTGAGACCACAGAAGGAAAAACGCAGGGCCACATCAGAAGGCCAATTACACACACTATAGTATCTTATTGGATAGCTGATTTCAGGGCAAGGAAATGCAGCTAATGTATGGCATAGTTGACGTCTGAAAGAAAGTTACTGAATATAGTTTTTTAGTACATTTAAAACTAAACAAACAACCTCTTTTTGAGAGTTTTTGCTGCACAAAACAGTTTTTCATTTTCTTTTATTCATAGAGGCTTCATTAGGCTACATGCCAAAATATATTATTAGTTCATGTCCTAATTCAATCTCAGTTTATCACATGACTGAGAGCAAGAAATCTTAAATGCTATTTACAGGTGAACTTTGACCTTCTTAGTTTTGGTGGCCATTATGCACAAACAAGTATACAAAAAGTCATTCTACTAATCAGGGTTCATCACAAGATAAAACTCATGACCATTAAATTCAAAAGTGCCTTTGATATCAGAATTACTTTTGTCATCCCTGTGGATGAAATTATCCTAAATATCAACTGTACGTATACAAACATGAAACCACAAAATACTGTAGGCAAGAATTAAAATAGCCGCACACCATGTGACTGCCTTATCATGTACTTTAAGAGGGAAGACAGTAGCTTTGGTGTACATGGAAGAAAACTGAAAAGAAAAAAGAGGTTCATGAGTTCCAAAATACATACATTGTGAAATAAATCTTTGATAGAGAAGTCTTTAACAGGTGTAAGCTGGGATATCTGACAACAAGTGACAATTCACTTATATATTAAATTTCATTTACCACAGAATGTGAGACTAAATTTGAGAGTTTTGAACATTAGATTAAGTGTACAACAATGACAGATGAACTTCTTGTTAAATAAGTTACCTCTAAACTAAAACAAAAGCATGCCAGATGAAGGTCTGCAAGTTGTGTATTATGGAAGAGAAGCTGAAAACTGTGAAATTAAAGATTTAGCTATTCTGTGTGTGACAGTCCAAACTCAAAGAGAAATAAATGCTTCTCTTTTTGTCAGGAGGTTCTTCCAGAACTGAACCAGAATCGAACCACAATGATTTATACCAGTACCAGATCTGCTGACAAATAACTGATTTGTATCCCTCAGCTCTCCTATCAAAGAAGATGATCATTGTGACATTTTTATTATCGGTGAGTCTATTGTTCATAATTTGACATTTCTGACATCTAAAAAAAACTTCTGTGTCCTGTTTTCCTGGTGCCTGTGTTTCAGATATTGAAACAACACATGTCTGCCTTTGAAAAGCAAAGAAGCAGGAACTTTGGGAGCATAAGGCTGCATGCTAGAGTAAACGGTATTCAACATCACCAGTGTGAGGTAATAAAGATGGAATTTTCTTTGCTGATTCAGGTCACTGAAGAGAGAGCCCTAGATGCAAGAGTCATCGTATCCAGTGCAATCCCATTGATGAGAAGATCTAATGAGGTTTTCAGCAGACTTCAAGACCTGAACAACTGGCTAAGAATTTTCTGCATGAGACAGGACTTTAAGCTGTTATAATGATGAGGCTACATTACTAAATCAAGCAACCCCTTAGAGCTATGTAATTTTATTCACTTGGCAAATATTTTTTTTAATTACATATTCTTTAATAACAATAACTTGGAGAATTTTACATGTTTCGAATATCTTGTTTTCATTATTTAAAAAGTATCTTGCTCTCTGTTAATTGCTCTTTATCGTCCACCAAAATTTAATGCCTCATTTATTACAGGATTTTCTTACCTATTACAGTAGAGTCTCGCTTATCCTACCTTCACTTATCAAACATTCCGTATTATCTGACATCCCACCACAAAAAAAAAAAAACTGCATCGATTGGCAACAAGAACTGCAAGTTGCGAGCGTGAGCGTAGTCTATTTTTTGTTGCTCCCGACTCTACCGCAGCTAATTACAATGGAACCTTGGTTTGTGAGCATAATTCGTTCTGGAAATGTGCTCGCAGTCCAAAGCACTCGTACAGTATCTCAATGCGAATTTCCCCATAAGAAATAATGGAAATTCAGATGATTCGTTCCACAACCCAAAACTATTCATATAAAATGATTAATACAAAATATAAAGTAAAAATACATAAAGCAAATTAACCTGCACTTTACCTTTGAAAAGAATCATGGCTGGTGTGATTGAGTTTCTAAACTCTTATGGGATTCCATCCAACGGGACGACACGTGGAAGAGTGTCCCAAAGAAATCGCGTCTCCTAGCGTTGTAGCAGTTCGCCATAAAAGCCAATCTGAAAAGATCACGGACATGCTATAAGCACCTGCCGTCGATGGGTGATACAAGGAACAAGGAACATTATAAATGTGCAGGGCACAGTATTACTTTCCCCCCAACCCTGCCTGAGTGCCGTATCTGTGCATAGGAGAATGGCAGATCCCGCTGTAATAAATAACCGGGCTGTTGCTGTTTCAAGCTTAATAAAACTGATGTTGCTAAAAGTACACGTCACAGCACAAAAACACACACGCAGGCATAATGCTGTAGTAAACAGTATACGCTCGTATGGATGTTGACTATATGAGTGACGGAGTTAAGGCTCTAGAAACTGCAATTGATTACACTGAGCAACAAGATGAAGCTACAGGAATCGACATAATGATGCTACAAAGATGGCGAAACTTGACAGCGAAGAAGCGGCACTCATCAGGAAAGCAGACTACGATCAAAAATGTCTTTAAAGCATCACAGGACTGAACTTTTTAAGTACAGTACATAATGTATTTAACTTCAGACAATTCTGTAACTGTAAGTTCATTTTTTCAGTTAATTTATTCTGTTGTTTTGTTGTAAAACATGATTATTAGGTTTGTAATGTGTAAAATTATAACATAGTCTGACGTTTAATAGGCTTTTTCTTAACACCTGTCGGTGTATATGTCGGATAAGCGAGACTCTACCTTATCTTTATTTTTAACTATAACATCTTCTTAATTGTAGGTAATTTCAAATTTCATTTAGATAATCGGCATGACTTTAAAAGCATGACTTGATGTGTAGTTTTAACCTTTTGACAACATACAAAACAGCCAACAATAAGGCCAGTCATACATTAGATTACATTGAAATGATATAGACTTTAGATCTTGGAATTTTGAATCTATGATTTGCAAGTTTTAGATCCAATATTAGTACTGAAACTATCTTAATTAAAACAGTTAATGGATCTATGCCGTAATGCAGATGCCAAAATCATCTCTATTCCCGTGGACTTAAATCTATCTGAGTGCAGCTTTTGATATCATTGACCACAACAGTTTCATTAATCACCTTAGAGAGTGGGTGGGGACTACAAATGATATATATCAGGAATAAATTATTTTTAAGTTATGGAGACTATCTTTCAGTCATTCACAATATGCTCCCCTTAGGTAATATTATTTGAAAACCTGATGAATTATCACAGCTATGCTGATAACGTGCAGTTTTTATTCATATATAGCACCAGAGGACACAGATGATCTTAAACCTCTTATTCAGTGTCTTCCTAACATCATTGAATGGTTGAGATTCAATTACCTTAAAATAAAAAAAGAAAAACTGAAGTTCTAATTATTGGCAGCAACAAGAAAAGTGAGGACTTAAAACATAAACCTGAGGGCTTTAGCTTAAATATCAAATAACAAGTAAAAAATCTAGGTGTTTTAATAGATTCCGATTTACATTTCAAATCTCATATTAATCATATTAACAAGGACTGCTTTCTTTCATTTAAGGAATATTGCAAACATTAGATCTCTACTGACATGTCAGGATGCTGAAAAATGAATTCATGCTTTTGGTTTTGGCCAAAAAACACCAGTGTAATGTATGGCTGTCAGGATTACCTATGAAAGACATACATTGCCTTCAGCTAGTTCAAAATGCCTTAGCAAGAAAAAACAAAAAAAGAAAAACAGCCTATCTCGCCGGTTTTCACTTAATTACACTGGCTGCCAATACCCTTTAGGACCAATTTTAAAATGCTGTTGATCGTGTACAAGGCTGTTAGCAATCACACTCCTGTCTAGATTTTGGTCTGTCTCTCACTCTGTGTTCCAACTTGCACTGGTCTGCTCCATAAACGAACTGGTGAAATGACTTTCATTAATTATGCCTGTAAATTATGGAATGCACTGCCGATAAAGATACGCCAGGCAAACTCAGTGATTACTTTATGTTCGGTAGAATGCCCAGTGACAGCATTGAAACCCCTGCAGATTTTTTTTCTCCAACTTACCAGGGATTTTGTGTTTTTGTTTCTATCCTCCAGGCCATTTGACCTTATCATCTGACACGTCCATAGATTTAAAAAATTATACTCTCTATAAGGACTCTACCTATCTACTAATTATATACATCTCTATTTTATGTAAGTCTGTATTGATTCATTTTTTTAGTATTCATTTGTAAGTTTACCTAATTTGAGTTTGTTTTTTTCTTATATTTTTTCTTTTAAATTTTGTAAAGCACTTTGAGCTACATCCTGTATATAAAAATGTGCTTTAAAAATAAATGATGTTATTAAAAAATATACAAAATACACCTGTACAATAAAACAATAAGCTACTTCACTTTCCAGAAAAATATTTTTTTTTCACAATGGTTTATGAATAATATGAAAACAGTTATTGAAGTGGGCTATGAAATCACTTTTTCCAGTACAAAATGAGCAGAAAGCAACAATGAATATGTGCACACTCACTCACTGACTGATTCAGTCACTCCTGTCACGCCACTTGTACGCCAGTCAGCATTCTCATTTCTTGGACATTTCACACAGATGAGCCAGACTACTTAAAGTAGACTGAGTTGGTGAATACATGGTAGACATTTGATCAGAAAGAAAAATAAAAAAGAGGCCATGAATTGTTTTAACTAAGAAAAAGCAACTGTTCACTGAAGTTACATTTAAATGCCTTCCCTACTATAATTAAAAATGAAGAAGAACTAAAAGCAAATACTCATCAACTTCTCCATTTCATTTTTAACCACTATGCTGTAAATCTGGACATTCTGTTTTTGACATCTACTTTACTGATCTAGTATAGTAGTTTCAACCCCGCAATGGTGCTAGGACATCCTTCCACCCCTTTACTGATTGATATCCTTAATCCAATTTCAGGGTCACAAGACAGATTAACCCAATTCTTGCTCTACTGGGCACAAAGCAGAAACTAGCAGCAGACAGGGTGGCATCCCATCTCAGAAAGCATTCATACACATACATACTGTACTAATTCGAAGTAGCCATGACTTTGAGATGTAGGAGGAAAACTGAAGTACCCTGAGACAAATCTGCAAAGACACAGAGAATGTTCCAGATCCATTTAGGCAGTGATTATGCCAAGACCCAAACACCATCCTGTGAAACTGTAATTCTGCAGCACAAAAATACCTAACATTTTTAATGCTCTAAATGTCAAAATTCCCCAATTGCTTTCTAGATTGTGGTTGTTCTAAGAGAAGAACTTGAAATCAATCATATCAAGCTGTGTAGTTAGTTGAAATTAACATTCTGCATTCCAGATTTATTCATTCTATAATCATTTCAATCAGCAAAGCACTAAATGTGTTCTGAAGGGATCAGATATCTTTTCATCTAAAGAGCACAAGCTAATTCAGAAACATACTAAGATTATGCTCTGACACAGGAATAATTAATTCAATGAAAGGTTTTCTTGAACTGGTTCACCAAAAGTTATAGATGTACTACTTTAATTCTTGTTCTTTATTTATCCCCCTCTCTTCTAAATTAACACTTCCTTAATATATTAAGAGCTTTTCTATTTATTTCAGAGCAAGATGTCCGCTCAGTTAATACCACATGTTGGGAAGAAAAGAACAATCTCAAATGACACAACATATTCAGTAATATTCTTACAACCCAGTCCCTAAAACACAATGTAACTAACACAGTAGAAATCTCCTCTCTTTTACAGATAAAGTCATTCACACTGCTGCAGTTTTTCAAAATTGTCATAACATATTAATTTTAAACAAATTTATGCATTGAAAAAGAGTGAATTATTGAGCTCTATTTTTCATAGGCAAAATGCTAAAAACAATGGATTTTTGCATTTGTAAAAATTAACGAACTTTGTTTCTAATGGAAAGAAAATGTAAGGTTAAAGGATATTTCCACACTGAAAACAAAAGGTTAAACACAACATTTAAGCTGTACAGCCTTTCTCAGGTTAATGCTGATGCAGCCCTAAACTAACTATATTATATGTTCAAATTTAGTAAATACATATATATACATACATATATACTGTATATACATACAGTATATCAATAGTGGCAGAATTCCATTTTGGCAAGCCTTTGTCACTACAATGATAACAGGAAGGTTTCTCCAAATGTCAAATAGCTCACAGGCAGCAGTATGCTCTGTAAATGTACATCACAAAGAAAATATAAAACACAAATAATAAGTGTGCAAAGTTCTCCAGAAGGGTAGGAAAATCAGTAGAATCACAGAGAAGACTTATTATGAGGGATATGCATGCTGAATTCCCCCAAATAGTCAGGAACAGCACAGGGTGGCCTTCTGATTTAGGTGCAGCTCTATGCCACATTATGAGGAACAGAGAAGGTGGTGGGCATCATAGTGCCTGGCCCTTTATGTTTTGTGAGGTCAAGAGCACAGGAGACCAAAGGCTACCAGACTGAGCTTTATGGGAATTTCTGGCCCCAGAAATAGCTCTGGTAACTAGTATAATTCTTACCCTTTTACAGTTGTCTTTTGAGCTTATAGTCGGGAGACAAGTTATGGCAAAAACTTGACTGGCAGGGAGGTACAGTACTGCAGTGAGATGAAGGTGGCAGAATGCTGAACATGTTTTGAGAGGTGTTTAAGAGTTATGCGCTTGTGGTACTGTACTGTTGATAAATGACAAGTGATAAAAGAGACCCACACTGTGTAGACCAGGACTGAAAATATGTGTAGAAAAGCCAAGACAGGCACAAGTGTCTTGTTTTGGTTTGCTCTGAAGCTGATTACTCTAACCTAACACCTTTTAACCATGAACTGAAATGTTTGGTAGCTCCTTCACTGTGCCACTGTAACTGACAACTAGAAGCTCGTTAGAAACAACACTGAAACAAGTTAGCTCCCTACAAAATGCTATACAAATAAGCAATGTCACGATCCACTCCACATTTAATAGAGAGTAGTAAGTGTACTTGCTGCAATGTATACAGCAGGCTTTGTACATTTTGTGGTATTAGGAATACTACAGAATACTATGTGAATGAAGATCTTGCTTTCCTCCACCTTCTGTAGTCCCCACCCCTTTTATCTCTTGGTTACAGTAAATTAAATTTGCTCCAATTTTTGTTCCCAATAAAAGATTCAGCAGGAAGGCGCTCCAATCTCAATCTAGGTCACTGACATTCCACGTCTGCCCTCCTCCAAGAAATGTCATTAGGATTTTATCATATTTAATATGCAGGCTCTCTCTCCTATCTCCATGCTTACTGTGCTTACAGTGTAATTTGTAAGTAATTCTGTCTATTATGCTTTCACTCCTTTTTTAACTGACTAATTTTAGTGTGCCGCTTCAAGGAAAAGGTGCCTACTTTAGTATAAATTACATTTGTCTCTTATAGAAAAATAAGATCACTGCATATTATATACATTTTGCCAAAGTAACTTCAAGTGCTAAATTCAAGGGTTCCTTTTCACCTGGCCCTCGGGAAATATCTTAATCATTTTCTGAGTAGAAAGTGACTAAATATTTTATAGGCTTCAAGAAAAATTATTCTTTTTTGCTTCTTTTTGAGTAGTAATAAAATCACATAATAAGAAAGTTACATGTTTACCCACACTGAAGATAACTGCACTTCTAAATGTATTGGAAACATAACGACATTTGCATTTGAATTTTAGAGCTGGAGAAGCAGATTCTTCTGAGTCCTTAGTATAGAGGGTCAAAACTCAAGACCATCCAGTCTCTTAACAAATTTGACTCTTTACTATACTACCTGTGAATTAGAGCCCTGACTGTGATGCCAATATATCAAAGGCCACACTAACACACGTGCTTAAAATACTGACATTAGGAAGGTTACTGACCTATTGATGTGATAGAAAAGAAAAGAATGAGAAAAAAGTAGCTGTTGAAAGATCATCTAAAATTAGACATTTATAATGTTATGCAAGTACAGGTTCTAAATTTAACTAGCAATCAAGTGGTTACTATAAAACACTCTTCATCTAAAACATCTACATCAAGTTCAAGTTATTCTTAGGCATAAAAGACAATCTGACCAAATTTTCTTCAGTGTACATCTTTGCTTGCAGTATCTTCATTATGGGCAAAGCCATTTGTACAGTACCAGCTGCCTCTGTTTTCTTTCAAGTAAAATTGTCAGAAAAGGACCAACAAGACATCAGAGATTCTTTATGGAGAAAGTTAACATTTAAATTTTTTTTTTGATGGAATATATACCTGGAGGAAAATCCACACTGACAACAGAATGCCCAGACTCCACAGAGTCAGTGATGAGGCTCAGAACTGAAACTTAGCCCACTGGATATGTTCCACCCACAGTGTTACCCAGAGCACCATCATGCCACATGACTGTTGAAGTAGTATCTAAAAATAGCATACATAGCAAATAAATACTACCAGCTCCACAATTTTAGCTGTAACGCTACCTCAATTTTTTCATTAAAATAATAAAAGAGCTAAAAGGTTATTCACTGTAGATTGTGCTCCAAAAATTTATATTGAGTGTAAATAGAACAACATGATTTGGGAAAACACATGCTTTTTAATACTCAAATGTACTACCTTCTAAATCAAATATATTGCCTTGCATTTATTTCCCTAAATGAATGGATCAACAGGATGGTTACTGCTCATCAGAAATGAAAAGAACATACTGTAGCACAGGGTATTCCCTTTTCTCCCAAGTTGCATGCTTTTATGGTCAGTATGAAAGTGAAACTTTCAGGCTTCAAGGCTTTTAATGTCACCTTACATGAATGAAACAACATGACAGAAGAAGAAATGTGCAGTGAGGATCAGCAGGCACAGCCATAAGCAGATTATCCCCAGGTGCATCTGCAACAACATCTTATACAAGAAATAGTTACAAGTATAATTGAATACTTCAATAAAGACAACATGTAAGGTTTTCAATTTTATCAAGCATAATGGATAAAAAAATACATAATAATGTTGCATGACAATGCTTCATTACATAAAAAAAAAAAGATGACTCAAGGTGGTAACCTCTTATTACAGTCTGTCCTTGGGTGCGACATAAGCCCTCTTCTTGGCATTATGCCTTTCAACTGTTTATTTTTCACCTCCCTCTCACTATCTCCTATATTAATGGCAATTCAAACTAAGCCATAATTATTAGGATCACCTAGACTCCTCCTTATCCATGCAATTATTTAATCAGCCAATCATATTGCAGCGGTACAAAGCAAAAAAAAATCCTGCATGTACAGGTCAGGCGCTTCTGTTAATGTTCACATCAAACACCGGAATCAGGAAAAAATGTAAAAAATGTAAGTGATTCACACCTTAACATGATAATTGATGCCAGACAGGCTAGTCTTGAATTTCTGTAACTGCTGATCTCATGGGATTTTCACACACACAACAGTCTTCAGAGCTGTGGTACTCAACCCATGGCTCACTTTTAAGTCCTACATAAGAAAAAAAAATCTGTCCACATTGTCCGTAAAATAGAAAAAAATCTTTAAAAAATAATAATAAAAAACACACTGTCAGCAGATTTCATTTCATTCTCATTCGCACACAATCTAATTCGCCCCCACCCCTCAACCGACTGAAAAATACAATCACAGTGTACCTCAGGTCTCCCGCTTGGAAAAATGGCATAAGCACTGGGAAACTACCAATTGTAGAAACCTCAGGGTTTCTTAAAATCAATCAAGACACAGAGAATCCTAGACTGGTGCTTTATCTTTATTTAGTTCCAAAACTTTACATCAGTTTATTAAAGTTATACTGTCACCAGCAAGGTTATTACAGTTTTTCCTTTTTATATTAGCTTTTATTTCTATATTTTTTCTGACTTTACTTGCAAATTCAGTTTAGTTTTTTTTAGTTTTCCTTCATTGTGCATTTTTATTTTTAATTTAGTTTTATTTCACAAAGACATTTCTATTTTATTTTTAAATCTATCAGTTTCAGTTTTAGTTTTAGTATGGTACGGCTAAAGAGCTACTATGGAGTTTAGTTTTGTGTCACAATCAGAACTGTACACTTAAATGGGTTTGGATACAAGTTTAATGTTAATGGAAGCTTATTAGACTACATATTTTACTATCCAGTTTTGTTTTTGTCTGATAAAAAAAATAAACAAAATCAGATACAGAATATGATCAATTTTATACTACTTAATAATTTTAAAAATAATTTCTATGTCATTTGTGCTGAACAAATATCCACTGACTGTTGGCACTTTTCATCTTTTCCTTTTCTTGCCTAGAATGGGGCAATTTGTAATGAAACTTAGATGAATTTTAAGGTTTGTGGGTTTTTTACTCTAAATGTCTACAGCACAAAACATATCCTGCTCCAAGACAATGTGCTTATAATGGCCTAGCTTCAATATTGCATTCAAAAATCTCCCATACTGGGCTTCGTTATTTTCTACCAGCCATACCGATCTCTCATTCCATCTCAGGCACAGAAAATTTATAGACAGAATTTTGCTCCTCTGCAGGCCTGAAAAGATATCAAAAATCAGAAAATAGATTCTACTGTGTTCTGACAGTTGTGATCATGAAAGTCATGGGGGATTAGGAAGAACAGGACTCTTAGGCTTGCATCAGTGTGCAGACCCCAACTGGCTCTACTGAGAAACAAAGAAAATCAAGCATGTAGTGTGAAAGTTAAGGGCAGTGAGACTTGAATAGCCCATGCATAAGAATTGTAAATCCTTAATGAGCAGAGTAAGAGCAGGTAATAGGCGACAGAAACAGCATCTGAGATTAGGAACAATATATACATTTTCTAATTCTGCTTATCCAGAACAGGGTCGCAGGAAACCTGAAGCCTATCCTAGCAGCTTTGGATGCAAGGCAGGAAAAGCTCCTGGTATTAATATGTATGATATGGCTGATGTTAACAGCAAAAAGAATATGATATTTCAACTATCTATTTTGAGAGAGAGAGAAAATTTGAAAAAAAGGGGAACAAATATTTAAAACATAATTCTGCTATTTAAAACATAATTCTGCTACTTGATTATTTTCACAAAATCAGGTATTTTAAGATGTGAATGTAAACTAAAAAAGATAAATTAATAAACACAGAATATATATCAAAATACTTTAGTACATTGGTCCCCAACCTTTTTGACACCAAGGACCGCTTTACTGGAAGCAAATTTTTCCAGGGACCATTAGGTATTGGGGAGGATTAGTGGCGGGTTCATAGAACTGTTTTATACACAATTTACATTACATTTCTATTATTATTAAGCTATAATATCATAATAGAAATTATACATCTTACCATAATGCAGAGTCAGATGGAGCCTTGAGCTTGTTTTCTTGCAACCAGACAATCCCATCTGGGGACGATAGAAGACAGTGACACGCGAAGTGTGTTGATTATGTTCAGTCTAGTCTGTAATCTCGTTTTTTGGTTGCTGTCACTGCAAAAAACACTGCCTCACAAAGATAGGATGTTGGAACTGGAAGCAGCTTCAATAGCTTCTTTTGTGTTATTTTAATCTTCTCCTGTCTACAAGTTATACTGACGAGAATTTTTCTCAGCATTTCCTTGCGATAATACATTTTCAGGGTGCGAATGATGCACAAACCCAATGGCTCAAGCACTGCTGTGCAATTGGGTGAACATTATCTAAATGCGGAAGCATGTTGTGAGCAGCACAGTTATCAGTCAGAAGCCGAATCATCCTTTTCTTCTTCTTCATATTGTGAAGTTTCTGACCCCCCAACAGGAATGTCACGCTGAAGTGCGTCCCTAAGCGCAATTGCAGCGTCAGTGTAAGATTGTTTGTCCGTTGCCGGGGCAGGGCAACAGCAGGCTCACAGCGTGTTGTCCCAGTGACAAGGGTTCCAAGAGAGTTGAAAAACTTCACATTTTCTTGAATGAGTGTCGCATTAATAGGAACAAGCATCACTAAACCACATAAAAACTGCTTTTTTGGCGTCTTCAAATGCAGCAGTTTGTATACGTTTGCAACCCGAGATTTTTCTTCTTTTTTTGCATATAACAAAGACATATATGCATTGCATTTTTCATTCCAACAGATTTTAAATCACAAACATTAACACTGTTATTGTTTTTTTGTGTCTGCCGTTTTAATAGAAGTGTGACAATGAGTTAAATCCCAATGGATGTTTTTCAAATGTTGATGAGCAATAAGCTAAAGGTATCACTGAAAACCAATGAAAACAAAAACAGCAAAAAAACAGTATGAGGAAAGTTCGAAGAAAGAAACTAACTGCTCTGTGGATGATTCATTCAAGCATTTCAAGGTCACTTCATTGTAATTAAAGTACCTGCTGAATGTACTTCATAGTAACAAAATTTCCATAGACTTGTGTCATATAGGGAAACTGTCGGGACCATAAAAATACTTTGTTGTTATACTCTCTCACCTTGGCCTATCTCTGTGCGCTGCAAAGCCCCACCCGCCTAGCATTCTGAAAAATGTCCTCAGTGTAGGGGGCAGCCTTTTTGCTGTAGCCCTTCACTAAATGAGTCTCCGTTGCCGGCAGTTCACTTGCTAGTGGGCCGCGGACTGGGGGTCGGGGACCCTGGCTTTAGTATATTCAGTTTTTCAGTAGTTGGCAAATACTCTTCACCTACCTACCTGTAGTTCAGTAGAGACATTGCCAACTCAGAAATTTTACAAGGTCTGTATCGCTTTGTTGTTAAACGACCTTTTTAAAGCAAAAATGATTGGTCAGTAACAATATGCTGAACTTGTATGTTGACCGTCAGTCTCTCAATCAGTGCCTTTTTTTTTTTCAAAAGGATGTCTCCTGTGCAAAGTGGCAGCTGAATTATTGTCAACAAAATGCAGACACCTAAGAAATAAACTGAAACATTACTCACTCGTGATTTTTCTGTCCATATGGTAAAGGTTCTGTTCACCAGCACATTTCAACTACAGCCGTTTGAATTACATGTTGATATACAAAAACCACAAACAAATGGGGCAACTCATCATAACGGACATCAGACTCATGCAGCCTGGGACTTAGCTTAGTGTGTGCTGCTGTATTAGTTGATGTGTACATACTGCATCTTGAGCTCAATCAGAATTACAGACTGGAATTCTGTAAGGGATTATCTGTATCTAATACTTCTCTGTTGAGCACTGAAGAGCCAGTGAACAGCAGGTTTGAAAGCTTCCGTGCACATTCAAAGCAAAATCATCACCTTGGTATGCTTTTCTACCAATTGAACCAGAATCTACCATGCTGACATTATCAGCTCCTTAAGAATTGTCACTATTCTCACACAGTAGCTCGCTTTCTTCATCACACGCCCTTCGTCACCACCCGCCATTCACTGAATAAATGCATGCGGCTCGTGGTGGAAGACTGTTAAAAAAGTTAAAAGTTACAAGAGTTAAAGGCTAACGGCATGAATATTTCAAAAACGAAAACTAAAATATTTTTAGTAAATTATTATTTTATTTCAGATAGTCTTTAAAGCTACTTTAATAGTTTCATTTAGTTTTAGTTTTTCTCTTCAGTTGTGTTGTTTTATTTCAGTTTCCGAAAATGTTTTTTGTTAATAGTTTTAGTTTTGATTTTAGTTTTCGTTAACTATAATAATCTTGGTCACCAGAACTGTAAAAGCTATAAACAAAAGAAAATATAAACATACATTTGTAACATTTTACAGAGAAACAGAATAAAAGATTCATCTGTTTCAGAGATCAGCATTTGCCTCCTATGATCTTCAATAGGGCAAACAAGCCAAAACGGCAAGTAAACCAACTTGTACATCAAAGTAAAATAGCAAGTATACAGTTGAAGCAAAATTTGCTTCAGGTCCAGTTTGCAGTGCCATTGCCCAAAGTTCAGTACCAACTTTATGCAGGGTGGACAGCTATAGGCAGAAAAGCAGGCGAGACTCAAACAGAACCAAACTGCTCAGAAAAACGTCTTCCACACTAATACCAGTGAAAGGTATGTGATGATCAATGCTGTCTGTTAAACTGTTATGGACGATGACAAACAGCTAAGTGCTGTCTGTTGCTGTTATGAGCTTTGTGATCCACACTTGGAAATCATTTAATAAGAACAATGCTGAAACACTGCTAGTAATGTTGATATTTGTGGTTGCAGTTTTAATCCCTTAAAAACATATTATCCTTATTGTCAAATGCATAACGGTTTCATGGAGGAAGGAGGGGTTTTTGGATTGTGGCTCTTGCAAGGTATCTTTTGTCATTGTGGCTCCTGAGTGGGGCAGGGTCGAGTACCACAGCTCTAGAGTTTACTCAGAATGGTTTGAAAAACAAAAAACACTAACTGAGTGTCAGTTCTGCAGATGGAAATACCTTGACCTTGTTAATGACAGAAGTCATAAGAGAGTGGCCAGACTGATTCAAGCTATTAGAAATGTTACTGCAACTCGGATAACCACTCAATACAACTGTGCTTAGCAGAAAAGCATCTCATACTGCACAACATGTCAAATCTTGAGGTGGATGGGCTACAACAGCACAAGACCATGTTGAGTTCCATTATTGTCAGCCAAGAACAGATAAGCTAAGGCTACAGTGGGCACAGGCTCACCAAAACTAGACAACTGAAGACTGGAAAGACATAGTCTGGTCTAATAAATTTCAATTTCTGCTGAGGCACACAGACAGCATATTCACAATTTGGTGCAATACGCATGAATCCAAGCACCCAACAACCCTTATGTCAACAGTTCAAGTTGGTGGTAAAAGTGTAGTGTTGTGGGGAATGTTTTTGGCACACTTTGGGCCTTTCAAAACCAATCAACTATCACTTAAATACCATGGCCTATCCAAGTGATGTTGTTGACCATGTGCATCCCTTCATGACCACAATTTACCAGACCACACATTATCAATCTTTTAATGAAGTGGTGTTCATCTCCAAGGTTTTCCTTCCTGACACTTTATTCATCAGAAACATCTTTGTTAATTGACTTCTTTTTACTTCATTTTAATGGCAATATTCTTAAGACTCAGTCCCCTGAATTGACTCTTTTTCCATGAAATGGCTCCCAAACAGATGTGAAGTGACCAATCAAATTCACTCTAACCAGTTTCTTAATTAGAAGCTGATTATTGTTAATTAAACAGATTATTTAATTGCATGGCTTGTTGGTATGGTCATTCTGCCACATCCAACATTTCTAAAACAGTTGATTTTCTATTTGTCTAAGAGGAGATCAATATTAGATAGAACTTCACCTTTATTTTCTGATATTGTACATGTTTGGTCATTTTGTATCTTGTTGTTTGGCTGCTAACTAAGGAAAAAGGAAACAAGTAGGTAGTCTAAAGTCTTAAATAGCAAGTCAGTTAAAATTAAGGCACACCAAGTAAATCAGCAGCAAAATCTGGTCACTGTTTAAGGAACTGGTTAGAATGAAATCCGGCAGCCACGGTAGCCCTCCAGAGTTGGACACCTCCCTTTTAATGGCTACTTCCAGCATGATAATGTACCATGTCACAAAGCACATAATTTAAAACTGGTTTTATGAATATGACAATGAGTTCAGCGTTCTTCAGTGGCCTTTCCAGTTTCTGGATCTGAATCAATCCTTTGGGATGTGGTAGAATGGGACATTCACAGCATGAACGTGTATCTGACTAAATTTGCAAAAACTGAAATCATTTCATCATGAACCAGAATCTCATATGTTTCCATCATCTTGTGGAATCCATGCTATGAAGAACTAAGGCTGTATTGAGGGGTAAGGAAGGTCCAACTCAGTATTATAATAGTGTTCTTAATAATTTCCTCAGTAATTATATATATATATATATATATATATATATATATATATATACACACACACACACACACACACACACACACACAAAGATATACAGTACCAGCCAAAGATTTAAACAAAGATGATTGAATACATGTTTTACATTTTTGTAAAAACATTGTAATCTAAAGGCTTAAAAGATGTTCATAAATACAATTCATGAGAACTTAATGCCTATGTATGAATTTCACTGAAAAAATTACATAAAAAGGTAGTAGTTTTCATGTATAACGTCAGTGAAATATACAGCTGGAGAATGTTGAACCACAGTCATTTTATCTTTATAACTACTATGTGTATCACTCTAAAAGTTAATTTGTGGAATTTCTTTCTAAATTTTTCTGAGCTAATCAGCTGTGTTAAGAACACCTTATTGGTAGAAGGCCAATGGCTTTAGCAGTCCTCATTATTAAGACAAGAACAGCTTAACTTTGTTAAATGACAATCCTTCATTAGTTTATAAATGAGGATCAGTTATCTGGAAAATTTCAAGAACTTTGAAAGTTTCCTCAAGCACAGTGGTTGTGTTCCAGCCATCATGTCCTTGTGAGATGCAGATAACATGAACAGATTATATTAGCAAGTGTGGTTCCCACTGTGAAGCATGGGGGTCAAGTGTTATATATAGTGTAGTGGTGCTTTGCTGGTGACATTGTTGATAAATTGTTTAGAATTAAAGACACCAACACTGTTAACCAACACTCCAACTTCTAATTTGCATTTAATTGTAATGTTATTTGTTTCCAAAATAACAATGGCCCAAAACACACCTCCATGCTGTGTATAAGCTATGAATTCCATTGAAAAAAATACATTAAAAAGGGAAGTAGTTTGTGTAGAGCTGACACAACTGGGGATTTAGATTCAGGTTTATTCTTTCCTGAGATTATAAAAAAAAAATGTTTTACCCACAGGAAGTCACTGTGAGTGGTATGATGGGGAAGAGCGGAGTGGAGGCTGTCCCCTCCTGATTCTGACCATCATGACAATGTGCCGGCACACACTGCAATGCTGACAGTTGAAACTTTGTAGAAGTCTGCTATCAAACTGGCCGATTCCTCCTCTATATTCACCCAAATGAGCTCCCTGTGATTTCTGTTTTTTCCAAAAAAAAAAACAACCTTTGTGTGGAAACGTTTTTGAGATGTTATGATGATTGATGCTATGAAAGATCAACATGAGAGCTTAACTAATGGTGATTTATGGACTTTGAAAGAAAAAAAAACCCAAAAAAACTAAACCTGTTTGACAAACATACTCTGTGCTCTATCCTCATACTCCTCATTACTCTGTGCTCTATCCTCATACTCCTCGTTGACTGTCACAGTGTGTACTACTGTATGTCTGTGTGCTCAGATTGCTTTTATTCTTATTTGATAACTAGAGTAACTGAAAGTTAGTGTACCATGGTATCATACACTTCCTGTCCATTTTTACTAATAGCTTGTACGAGAGAGTTTGAACAGTAATTTGGCTCTATTAATGTATAATCTACTGCTGCACATTCACTTGATATGTGCAGCATTTTAAACAGTTATCAAATGATAGATAAACCAATGCCAAGCCTGAAAAGTATCTATTTCAACACAACACTGAATACAGTGCTCCTGTCCTAGAAAAATAAAGAAGTTTGTTTCATCACAGACACATCACCAGCAGCAATGTCACAAATAAATACAACTGTTTTATGAGATTGGGGGGGGGGTGGTGTTATGTGCAGGGCTGGGGGATGGTATGCTAGTTTTGTCAATAATGGCGCAAAAGGAGGAGTTACACAAGTCTGGTTAGTCCCTCGAGAGACAATGCTTTTGCAGCTAATGTTTTGGGGGGTGGTTGTATGGGAATCATTAGAATTGTAATGGATTATAAAGGTTTTAACACATAAAAATCACAATCTCTAACTGGCAACCGCACAGCTTTTAAATTCCCCAATGGATTGAAGCTAAAAGAAAAAATGCTCTTCCAGTTCGTCTTCTTGATAAAATTTTTCATGAACTGTCAATAACATAATTGACAACAAGCTATACATAAGGAATATCAAAATGGAAATTATTAAAAACAAAATTCTTATTCTTACAAAATTATCATTCAAACCACATACAGTGCCTTTAAGTTATGTTGATTTAAATAATAAAGGTTCAAGGTTAAATTCAAAACTGGCAACACTGACATCTCCAGCAGTAAAATAAAATAAATTTATATGAAATATAATAATAAGAGCTTTACAATCATGAACAAACACTCTGCATTTAAGGCAGTTAGAAGAGCAATCTTTTAAAGTATGTGGCTTCCTATGAAGGAAAACAATATAAATGCAAATGTAGAAATGAAAGACTTCTAAAATCACCATTATCAAGTGATCAGGTATAGTAGCACAGTGAAACGTTAACAGTAATGGACTGAAACATACATTTCTGTAATGCCATTTAATACACTGAGATGCCCCAAGGGATATATAGAAGAAATTTGAACACAACATTGTCAAAACTTACCAGGAGGGCAGGGGTTTAACATACTTGGGAATCCTGGAATAGAATCTCATGCCCATACGCAGAGGGGACAAGTTTCTTTAGCATATGTTTTCATTATACATTATTAAGCTTAAAATGTAGTTCTGTTATTGCTTATTTCGCCTGCAACAGTTAGTATTTGGGATCTTTTCAGCAAAAATAAATGCAGAAATATTTGCATTGTAAATTAACAATTTTTGGAGAAAAAAATCTAACTGCAGCTAGCGGCATGAAATGTGTCACTAAGGGTTCAAAGACTTGGTTCATCTCCATAAACATGTGCAGTGCATTAATGACACACAAATTAAGACTTAAATATAAACTAGGAACTGGAAAAAGACTACAATTGTTCTATGCTACATACAGTAAAGTACATTATGAAAAAAACTAATTGTATTGTTTGTGAAAGATGTGTATTGTGTGCAATCTCATGCCTGATTTAGCAAGTGTTGTTCCATAACTCTTTCAGTAAGTCCTGAAAATTAAAGGAAAAGTTGAGAATTGCTCGATTAATTGTGAAAAATACTAATGTAGGAGCTTGTGTCATCTGTATGTAAAGAATACACCAGACTTCGCCACTCCAACAAGACATCTGGATTTTTGTGCTTTTAATTCTTCAATTAATTGACTTCAAACTCTTGTGCAGAATATCATTTACAACATTAAGTCAATCAATTAGAATACTTTTTTAATAAAAGCAAACACTAAAAGCTAAGTGCTTCTGTAGAATAATAGAAATTTAACTAGTAATGCAGTAAAAAGATGGCTGACATTCAATGTATCAGCAGTGGGCAAGAGAGCAAATACAGTCCACTAGTAAAGGACTTTGCTGAATGATGCAAAATAAGCCACCTTCAGCTCATCAGTGAGACAAAGCAGGTTATTGTAGACTTTAGAAGGTGAAGTACAGTCTCTCCCCACTTCTCAGTGATGGTGAAGATGTGGAGGTAGTGAGGACACACACTTAATAGTGGTGCATCTGAATAGCAGGCCTGAATGGAATACCAACACTCTGTATACAAGAAGGTTAGAGTTACTTGTATTTCCTGAGGAGCTGAGATCATTGGCTGTATGCAGGACACTCTTACATATTTACTACCGTCTATAGTGGCAGTTTAATATTCTATGAGGCAGAGTTGAGAAAATGGCAATAGCATGGGTAATGCCAATAGACTAAACAAAATGATTAAAACAGCTATTTCAATCTTGGGAGTCGGGTTGGACTCACTGGAGGAAGTGGTTGGTAGAACAGATGTCACTCACAAGGTGTCTTACTATTCTGGACAATGACTCTAACCCCGTGTATGAGGTTTTGGCTAAACAAAGGTGCACATTCAGTTGAAAGGCTAACAACTATATTACTCCAAGAAGCACCACTTGAGGTTGTTTCTACCCTCAGCCATTAGGCAGTATAATGTATTGTTCCCACTATGATGAATGGTACTGGATCTGGTCTAGTAGACATCTTAACTAGCAACAACTCTACGTGCAATATACTGTGCCTATCTATTGAGCCAATGATTGACATCCTGTATTGTGAATGAATATGCAATTCAAATCACTTTACACTTAATATTACCTTAATATTACACTTTGTTAACTCACCTATGGATAATTAATGTTATAAATGTATTTGTAACTTGTTAACTTACTTAAGATTATTATCATTTTATTAATGTCTATTTGGCTCTTTATTGGTCTGCTGATTTAACCCATCAATCTCCATCCATCCATCCATTTTCCAACCCGCTGAATTTGAACACAGGGTCATGGGGGTCTGCTGGAGCCAATCCCAGCCAAAACAGGGCACATTTCTATGGATTTAACTAGGGCGGCACAGTGGTGCAGTGGTAGCACTGCTGCCTCGCAATTAGGAGACCTGGGTTCGCTTCCTGGGTCCTCTCTGTGTGGAGTTTGCATGTTCTCCCAGTGTCTGTGTGGGTTTCCTCCCACAGTCCAAAGACATGCAGGTTAGGTGGATTGGAGATTCTAAATTGGCCCTAGTGTGTGTGTGTCCTGTAGTGGGTTGGCACCCTGCTCAGGATTGGTTTGTGCCCTGTGTTGGCTGGGATTGGCTCCAGCAGACCCCTGTGACCCTGTAGTTAGGACTCGGCGGGTTGGGAAATGGATGGATGGATGTATTTAACTAGCTTGCTTAAATAATAATCACAATATTACAGGACTACACTATTTGTCAATTTTCTTATCCATCCATTTTCCAACCCACTGAATCCGAACACAGGGTCACGGGGGTCTGCTGGAGCCAATCCCAGCCAACATAGGGCACAAGGCAGGAACCAATCCTGGGCAGGGTGCCAACCCACTGCAGCCCATCAATCTCCTTCAGGATTAATAAAATTAATAAAATTTCTATGTATTTAACTAGCTTATCTATCTATCTATCTATCTATCTATCTATCTATCTATCTATCTATCTATCTATCTATCTATCTATCTATCTATCTGATCAATTGTATTTTTCATATGAAAGAAAGATATACTATTGTATTAAAATCTTAAATGCAGAAAAAGTGTTAAGAAGAAAATTATTACTGATTTGTTAGGATTCCATTAGTACAGATCTTGATTTACGGTGTTTTAACTTTTTCTTTTTAAATTTCACTGCAGTTAAACAGTGTCCAGTTTGAATGTGTGATTTGTTCTGTTTTCTTAAAATGCTGGTAAACTGTTGATAGCAAAAGCACTGTTCAGCAAAAAACAACATGGAATCACAATTTTCAGAAGGGATATTCACCACTCTCATAATTGCTGTTCTATATACAAAACTTCAACATTTTGCTCTAAACAATACAATTTTAAATTGTTGATTGCTCTTCCTTGACATCATGAGTCGATTTATTCAAAGGCATGAGTAAAATAAGTGAAGTAGAGTGACAACAAGCATCTAGCAATTTTGGTGCATCTGTCTAACAAAATTATTTTTTTACTAATTTTGCGTATTAAAGGCCACATCAGATAAACATTTGAACGCACATATATAAGATTTGGATCACACACAAAACTTATTTGAAAAGTCAAAATTAAAAAAAAAATTAGTCAAAACTCAGAAATCACTATTAGATGAAGTGGGAATGTAGCCTTAAGAGGCTTGTACTTGTTCAGGAAAGAGCTTTTTGTATACATGTATTCAGCAACAGTATCGAAAAACGTCAAATGTGAGAATGTTAAATTTCATTTGGTATCTTTCACTTTTACATTGTAATAGTTTTTAAAAAAACACTCCTGTTTCAATTCAAATCCTAAATGTATTTGTGTTTTCATAATTCTGTCAATGGCTCTCTATCTTTAGAGTGGGTAAGCCCCATGCACAAAGCACTAGGTCTACTATGGCTTTAGTTTTTTTTTCTACTTCCCCTATTAAACATCTCTGTGAAGATCTTTTTCAACAGTTAAGTGGTTGATTCTCAGTGTGTCTACTCTTATTTGCTACTGATATTACTTATTTTAGTCAAATGATCTGCTTATGTTGCAGTATTTTTTTCATATGCTGACTGGCTGTGATTTTTTCTTCATAAGGCCTTTCCACTTACACTACATTAAAAACTTAAGTGTTCCTATCACAGCTGCAGGCCAAAAACTGCAGTTAATATTTGAAAGCATGAAAAAGAAAACTTTACTGTATATACTGTCTATTTTCTAGTGGATAAAATATATCCATCTATTTTATCAACATACCTTTAATGTTCTACGTCATTGGTCAGAAAACAATAAATTATTTCACTGCACATTCAAATAAACACACAATTCACTCAAGCCAAATTAATGCTATCTGTTAACCGAGCAGCAAAACTCTGAAAAAAAGAGACCAGAGACAACCTGAGAAAAAAAGAGAACATTCAAAAATCACACAGGAAGGTACCTTGTCCAAATTTAAAACAGAATTCCCAGTGTGCCATCCAAAAACTGGAAGAATAACAACTACTAAAGATACAACAACAGGAACTCATAAAAGACCTTTTGGCTCTTGGAAAAATACACTTTAGTTTAAAGAAGTGCATAGAGCTTTACACAGTCGAAAACATTAATTTTATTAATTATAAAAACAAGATGAAGAATGATGACTAGGAGGAAATAATTTTGAAATGGATTTTCAGGTTTACATTCATGCAACATTTTAATTTTCAAGGCAAAACACACAAGCCTTAGTTTAAACTGTAAATGTAGTCATGGGACATTAAATTAAGCACAACCTCTAACTCGAACCTCTGAAGAAAAGTACATCTCCAAGTGAAACGCCATGTAATACACTAAAGCAGTTTTGAAAAAAGAGGTCCAAGTGATGACCTACTTGAGGTCTTGAGAATTTTCAAAGGAGTCAATAGTTCATCCATTAGAATTGCATACTCAAGGACACCAGTCAAATTAAGGGGAAGTACAGTTAAAACAGAATCCTGGAAACATTTCTTTACAAAAATGTCAAGTAAATTTGGAAGGCACTACGAAGCCACTGTAGTTAGTTGAAGCAGAAATGACAAAACATCAGCAAAAAATTAACACTTTTCATCTAAATTTCCATTCATCCCCTCCATTATTCAACCCACTATATCCTAACTACAGGGTCACAGGGGTCTGCTGGAGCCAATCCCAGCCAACACAGGTCGCAAGGCAGGAAACAAACCCAATTTCTTGTAACATAATTGAGCTGTCAGATCCTACCCCAAGAGCACTTAGCACAAGGAAGGAAACCACCTTGGACATGGTACTAGTCCATTGTTTTGGCTAACTCATAGACAAACATGTTTGCATTTGAAATCATCAATTCACCTAACTTTCAGCTCTCGGAATACATGGGACGAAAATCCATGCAGGCAAAGTCTACACAGGCAACATCAGGGCAAAAGATTCAAACCCAGAATGCTGTTGTAAGTTAATTAGTTTGGGTGGCGTGCTGGCATACAGGCCAGGACTGATGCCTCGCAGTTTTGGGATACTGGATTTTATTCCAATCCTGGAAACTACCTGCATGGAGTTTGCATGTTTTCCTTGTGTGTGGTGGAGATCACTTTATACACGCACATCTTTACAAAACTAGTGCCAGATTAGCCTGGCACAAGTCAGTTAGAGTGTGTATAGCAGTGCTGTCTGTGGTGGATGGAGCCCAGCCCAAAGCTGGTTCCTGCTTTGCCCACAACACTGCTGAGATAAGATCTCGTCCTTTGTAGTCCTGTAGTTGAGTTTGGAAATGGGTGGACAGGAACAGTTTTGCTATTACAACATTATTTAAAATTAAGAAGAAAGCCACCGTAGAGGATGCTCTGACTGATCAGCTGCCGATCTTAATCGGACAATTTTCACTAAAAAAGACAATCTGTGATCGGTAATTGGCCCATCACAAAAGCCAGTGTTTTAAGCCCCTGCTTTCCAAAACTTTTATGGAAACATAGTTGTCGTGCTTCTTTACGCAAGGTATTATGGTAGTTGTGCCAATTTGCTGTGCTGCCTTGACCTGCAAGGTCTAAATTCTTCATCAATTTGAAATCATCTTCTTCTTCTTTCGGCTACCCGCTGGGGGTTGCAACAGCGGATCATCTTGTTCCATATCTTCTTGTCTTCTGCATCTTGTTCTGTTACACCCATCACATGCATGTCATGTCCTCTCTCACCACACTCATAAATCTTCTCTTAGGCTTTCCTCTTTTCCTCTTACCTGGCAGCTCTATCCTTAACATTCTTCTCTCAATATACCCAGCATCTCTCCTCTGCACATGTCCAAACCAACACAATCTCACCTCTCTGACTTTGTCTCCTAATCTTCCAACCTGAGCTGACCCTCTAATGTGCTCATTTCTAAGCCTGCCCATCCACATCACACCCAATTCAATCTTAACATCTTTAACTCTTCTACCTCCAGCTCTGTCTCCTGCTTTCCGGTCAGTGCCACTGTCTCCATCTCATATAACAAAGCTGGTATCACTATCATCCTGTAGACCTTCCCTTTCACTCTTGCTGATACACGTCTGTCACAAATTACTCCTGACACTCTTCTCCACCCATTCCACCCTGCCTGCACTCTCTTTTTCACTTCTCTTCCACAATTCCCATTACTCTGTACTGTTGATCCTAAGTATTTATACTCATCCACCTTCACCAACTCTACTCCCTGCATCCTCACCATTCCACTGACATCCCTCTCATTTACACACATGTATTCTGTCTTGTTCCTACTAGCCTTCATTCCTCTCCTCTCTAGAGCATATCTCCACCTCTCCAGGGTCTCCTCAACCTGCTCCCTACTCTTGCTACAAATCATAATGTCATCAGCAAACATTATAGTCCATGGGGACTCCTGTCTAATCTCATCTGTCAAGCTGTCCATCACCATTTCAAATAAAGGGTTCAGAGCTGATCTCTGATGTAATCCCACCTCCATGTTGAATGCATCCATCACTCCTACCACAGATGGCACCACTGTCACACTTCCCTCGTACATATCCTGTACAACACTTGCATATTTCTCTGCCACTCCCGACTTTCTCATACAATACCACAACTCCTCTCAAGGCACTCTGTCATACGCATTCTCCAGGTCCACAAAGACACAATGTACTCTATCTGGCCTTCTCTATACTTCTCCATCAACACTCTCAGAGCAAACATTGCATTTGTTGTGCTCTTCCTTGGCATGAAACTATACTGCTGCTAACCTAGCTTCCACTACCTACTCTTTCCCATAACTTTATGCTGTTGCTCATCAATTTTATCCCCCTGAAGTTGCTACAGCTCTGCACATCCCCCTTTATTCTTAAAAATCGGTAACAGTACATTTCTTCTCCAATCCTCAGACATTCTCTGTTACTTCCCAAGGTTCCATTAAACAATTTGGTTAAAACCTCCACTGCCATCTCTCCTAAACACCTCCATGCTTCCACAGGTATATATATCATCTGGACCAATCACTATTTAAAAAATGCTCCTCAATTTTCCTGTATTATTGATTTTATTGTTTATATTGTGTACACAATAAGGTCAGTTATACTCTGTATTCTATTATACTGAACAATGTTTTTAGTGAACACTAGGTCTGACTGATATTCTGCAGATTCACTGGTGCTCCAAAGCTGTGCAAAACACAGAACTGCTCGCCAAGGCACAGTTCTGGGACTTTGTCAGTCAAGTCTGTTCTTTCAGCACCTTGTGTGGCAGAAGAAAGCTTAGATGTAGTATGTGGAATGCACAACTGAATCTTTTTTACTTTTCGTAATATGCTTGTACTGTATGTCTGGGATTGAGCATAAAGACAGAAGATTTTTAATTTTTGCGGGTCACAAATTGGTACACATGTGTGGTATCCACTCTTAAATTATGAGTGTTATGATTATTTCCATTTACATGGCAGTGAGCATCTATGCCCAGTACATCTAAAATAAGCAGCTGCTGGGTGAATACTTCATGTTATTCTACATTTGGTGCATGTAGTGTGAGCACTAGTTACAAAGATATACTTCCCATTTCTTCTTGGTGGCCGTGCTGTGCGGATTAAGTTTTTACTATATATGCAACATTGTTTGCGATTTACCAAAGCTAATTTTCACTGTGAAATCCCCCTAGGATATATTTTTATCCAAAGACAAGAAAAATGGGCAAAGATGTATGAACTTCTTAAGTTAATACAGTATGCATTAAAGCTGTTTTAAATGCTTCTTGCAAAATGACCTGGCATGACTAATTATGAGCATAGCTGTTAAAAGACTGGTAGCCTGTACAGTAAATGGTTTTAGCGCTACAACATGTGCAGCTGAAATGGAATGGGCTGTATTTCTTAATGAGTCTGGAATTGCATACAAAGATGCAGAAAATGAATATATAATCGATTATCCTTAAAACACTGTGAGCTGGTTTATACACAATCACATTGGGTTAAAGTTTACATTTGTCTATCACCTAAACTGCATGTGCAATCAAAAAAAGAAACAAAAGCACTTGAAGAAATGTACACAAACACAAGGAAAGACCTTCATACTCCACACAGACAGGGGCAAACCACTGCCCCGGAATACTGTTATTTAAAGATACAATTTGTGATCTGCATTTGTATATAGCTGTGAGATTTTGGAAAAAAAGGAATTGATACAGACAAGGGATACAAAAAACTAAGGACTAAAATGCTGCTGCTACGAACGCCACTGTACTGTGCCGTGTAAGATTTTGCCATCTCACTATGATACTAATGATAAAATAAAGTCATACAAGCCACTCTGACAGTACAACATCAAATGAAAACTGTAAAATTTCCCAAGACATATGTTTCAACCTTTTTTTGCCTTTTTCCAAAAATCTGACCAATCGCTTTGGTACTGTAGATTATTATATATGCAAAAATTTAAAGGATAAATAAGGCAATTACAAATAATGTGCCAAAGTGATCAAAGAAAACCCTTTCCCATTAATACTCCCAAGAGAAGTTTCTTTTTTTCTGCTTTCTGCTAGTTGGCATGCACTAGGCTGCATTTAAAACACTTAACTGCACTTCCAGTTGCGCTTGTTTTATAATTGCTTAGAAGGACAATGCAACAGACAGTTTAAAGTCTGATTAAGTCCAGCAGGAAAATCATTTGGAAAACATGCATGATAAAATGATTACTATTGTCTCTCTCCTGTAATTATACAAAACATCTTTCACATCATCTGAGGTTAATTGCCTTTATAAAAAATAACATAATTGTGATTTCTCTTTAACTTAATTACATAAGTAGGAGGTTTAAATGCATGGAGTTTTTTTTTTAATTTATTTTAAGCAGTGACAAATCTTGTAGTTGAAGGTTGAAAATGATTCCTTAAAGAAGCTAGATATAAATGGAAGTGATATAAATTCTCTTGTAATAGAGATAAAAAACAGATTTAGTGGAAAAGTATTGCATGAATAGACATATAAAATAAACAAAAAAAGTGTAACACATTCATGTCTGCAAAACGATACAGCACTAAAACGTTTACGGGGCGTGATTCCAAAGGTCTGGTTGTAGTGTGCCTTGGCCTCATGTGTGATTTGAACTACTTTTGTGAGAAACTGTGCCTCTAAGCACTTGCAACATTTATGAGCAGTGTGGAAATAACTAATGGCAGGCACACCAAAGAAGGACGAGGAAATGCTTTCCAGTTTTAAACCTGTTGTCAAACAGAGTCCTTGAAAAAAATACAGCAGTAAAAATCGAGTCACTCTTTGCTATGTATTTTTAGTACCATGTTACAGTAGTCAAATGAAAATATGAAAAACTAGCTAACCCGCGGCGTACCATACGTCGCATAATCAGGCCGGGTTTTTAATGATTTTTAAGCACAGGGAGAAAATGAACATTTGAAAAATCAGTAATGTAATAAATCAGCAAGAAAAGCAGCATTATAACAATGCACGGAACGAACCAACACACAATCGTCCGTGACTGAAAACTGGCGGACCGCCATCGCTCATGTGCCCACCTCCAACTCGTCACTTGAGTCGTTGTCATCTTTGCACAGTCCAGATGCACCTGTGACTCACGTAGACTTTCCGTGTTCCTTCAGGAGCATCTAAGAAGACGCATGTTTGTCGCAGATGCAAATTGCTGTATGTAGTGTGTAAAACAGTTTGCTATGGTGCACGTGGTCGTGCGTCGCAACCGAAAACTCAGTTTTTAAAGACTGCTTACTTCATTGTGTTTTAACCTCAGTTGTAAAGGATTGTTTTAAGGATCCCATGGGATACCCTCGCAAACCGTTTTACAAGCTGCATATGGCGATTCACCTCCGCGAGAAACATGCCTCTATAAACAGTCAATGTGGCTCGGAGGTGCCAGGAGTTGGTGGGAGTGGCTCCTTCCTGCATGTGCCATAGGTGTCTTACTTGTCGGCGGCTCAGGGAATCCACGCCCCTTCCGGCGTGCTTTCCATGGTTGTCTTGCCTTACTGAATTATATATATAGATACTGGCAGGATACACACAAATTTGTCACTTACTGAAATACCTTAGAAAAAAAAACTAGCCTACTTCTTTAACAAAATAGTGATTTTAAACACTTGTGACATTTAACATATGTTGGTACAATAGGTCATAATAAGCAATAACAAGACACGATATGAACATTTAAGGACTTGAATCTCCAATGGTTGTGGTACTCTTAACAGTTTCCATTTTGAAAAGATAATTCACATGGTATATATTCCATATGCATCGCTTAACTTCTGTAATTTATGGCCGGCTGTTCATCCCGGCCAATACCCCCAGGCCGCCAGATGGAGACCTCCCTGCAGCATGGGGGTGCCCTGAAGGCCAGCAGGGACTCCTGGACAAGGGATTTTTTTTATTCCACAGCCCTGCTGGATACCATGGGGGCTGCTAGATGACGCTGCAGGGAGGAACAAGGAGTATTTTCCCTACAACCCGGAAGTGCGTCCTAGTCATGTGGACAGAAGAAATGACGTGCTTCCGGGTTGAAAAAAAAGGAGTTTTTATCTGACCCGGAACCCAGAGGGTTGTGCTGAGCTGGGTGGAAGGGTGGCAACACGTCTGGGAGTGGAGGATTGGTTATTGTGATTATTGAGTATTGTATTTATGAGTATTGTGGAGAGGAGGGTGCTTTGCGCACTACATAGTTCAAAAATAAATTATATTTGGACTTTTACCTGGTGTCTGACGTATTGTCTGAGGGTTCAAGAGGACGATAGCGCCCTCTATCTGTCACACTGCATATAAAATACCAGGACTGATGATTGAGATATTCCAAGTAACTGTTAAAATTAATAATAAGCTTCAGTGATAAAGACAATACCAGATAAAATTATAAAATACATATATTTCTCTATTTTCTGTTGTTATTTAATATATAAACCTGTGTATTTGTCCAGTAAGAAATGCCACCCCAGTGAATCTGCCAAACGTTGCGCAGATTCCCTAGTTTAATTTTAAAACTTTTCCCCTTGTAGAACATTATTTAGTGGTCATAACTGCATCTTATTCCACCCTGGCTTTATTAGGAAAGTAACCTAAGGATGCATTTTTGGGACTTGGCAAAGGTTAAGTAAAGTTGCTTCACAGAGTCAATCAAATTTTGATTTGGAGCTGGACCTGCACTTTATTACTGCCTGGACAACAGCAGGTACTTATGCTAATTTCTAAATAAATAAATTAGCCTGAAATTATATTATTTGACAGATTGGTTAATAATAAAACATGTTTACAAGGCATTGTTTAATCTTCTTTAACGCTGTTACATAGCATTGTTGTTTCACATTCCTGTACACTTTTACTATTCTGCCACCACTATAAAATCCTTATATATTTTCATCAATAGCTAATCTTTGATAAGATTTTATAATTATGCAGTACATTTACCAAGCACCTGGAAACAACTGTCTAAAGCAGAAGAGCCAAACATTTAGTAATAAACCCTAAAGCTTAGTTGTTTAGTTAATGTTTTTACAACCTACACAACAGATTAGATAGGTCTAGAAGAACAAACATCCTTTGTCTGGGCTTTGTCTCTACCCACCCCAATTTATTCTTTAATTTAAAAAAGAACAGAATTCTTCACCTATTTTGTAATGTTCTGCCACTGTTTCCTGCTACCAAATCACTAATACAAAGGTGGCAACAATACTGTGGCTTAGCACTTTTCCAGGAATTCTCGGCTTGCCTCAGTTTATGGACGTGGCTGCAGTGCATGCTGGTACATCATAATGCATAATACATCAAAATCATTATTGTTTAAAATATGTAATTTAGATAGCAGCACAGGGTACACATGAATTACTCACAAGCATTTATATATGTGACACAATATTACGTATGAAGGTCTGCAAAAATGTAAGAGCAAATCATTGAGGAACTCCCTGGTCCATAACCTGCCAACCCTCTCTCTCCCCACTATAAACTAGAGTGCACTTTTTTTGCTATTTTAAATCCAGGATTGATGTTAACAACTAAATGCTGTTTAAGTCAGGTTTATTTGGTACATTGTGATATTCACAAGGGAGCATTTTTGCTTTTGCTCTTATTAATTCACATACACATCTGTCAACCTCACTGCCACCAGTTTCAACTCCTTTGAGAATTTAACAGTTGTTAACATAGTACCACTGGGTAGGGGTGGATGGAAGCAGGATGACATGTATAGGCAACATGTATGGTCTTAGTGAGAGTGCAAATTTTAAGTGCATTTAGAATAATATATTTTGCTTTACTTTTCTATACGGATAAAAGACACTCATGGTCTATTGTGAAGCTGGTCAATTTGATTGTTGCTTTAGTTGAGGTAAATATCAACAGATTTAAATCTACCCACTTTAATCTCATCTCTCATCTCATCTCATCAATCAGAAACTGTTTTTCCCGGTGATGATCACCACTACATTAGGCCAAGCAGGTCAGACCAGACTTCAGAAACAGAGATTCCAGGTTTTTAATGTAATCATTACATCTTGCCTGAAGAAGTGGCCTGAGTTGCCTTGAAAGCTTGGGTATTTTTAGTTATATTTATTATGTTTTATACTTTAGTTAGGAAATAAAAGGTGTTATTTTGTTTGTGTTCTATGTATACACTAATAAATCATACAAAATAATTTTCTTAAATTTAAAATTTTAATCTATTATCTTAAAGAATCCTCAATTATTTTTATTACTATTTTGTACCTCCAATAGCTCAAATGCATTGATTCTCTCAAATTTATTTGCTGCACTATGTACCTTGTGTTGTGTTTTTCACAGGCAAATAAGAGAAAGTTAAATGCAAATAACTAGTTCCAATTACTCTTCATAATTAAATACAATGTCTTCCTTATAATGGACCCAGACCACTGTCAATCCAAAAACAATACAAGGTTCAAGTTTTATTTTTCTGATATCGGATTTTTAAAACAATCAATGTGCAATGCCAAAATTGCTACTTACTGTACTTATAAACACACATTTTAGTTAAATACAGAAAGCAAAATTCCTCGACATAAACTTGAGTGATAGGGAGTATTCATGCACGATTCACCAAAGCCGTAACACAAAGGAGGAAAAAGCAAAAACTAAATGAGTTTAAAAAAAAAAAAATTAATAGCAACAGGAAAAGATATAAAATTGTCTATCAAACTACAATATGGTTAAAAGACAACAAACACTATTTATGCTTAATGTGAATATTGTTAACTTTCACCACATAAACATTCACAACTATATTATGAATCACTAAATGCATCCATTCATTCATTTAGCTTTAGGGCCAGATAGTAAATTCAAATCAAGTGCAAAAGCAAAACACCTGGAATATTAAATCTTTTACTTGCATACACAAAACACCAGAATCTTTATTTTTACATGTATAAAAACTATTTTAGAAAGCTATTTTAGTTTTCAAAATATAGCTGATACTCTCAAATTGCCGTATACTCAATGTTCAACTTTATACACGTTTACTTTGCTCTTTATGCCACTAAAGAAAACTAAGCAATGGCAAACCCCAAATACAGGAAAGCATCTGACTGAAAATAAAACCTAATGTGACATACCTATTTTTTACAATCCTTATCTTATCATGCCAACTCTGTTCTTGCAGAAAGGGTAAATAGGAGCACCTTGATACGAGGAGGTACAAATTTCAGGGTTTTAAGATTTATTATGTGACCTTTAGAATCACGAAGCCCCCTCATAAAACATTAAAATTACAAGACAAGGAGAAAAGGGAACATTTTAAAACAATCAGAATTCTTTTTTTTCAGCCCAGCATATTCACCCCTGGTAAAAGTTTCATGTACTTTTGTAAAATCATGTCAAACTTCCTGACTGGTGAATGCAGGTTTAATGTATTTGTAAAAAAGTTGCCAGCAAAAATTGTAATTACAAATTTAATACACATTCAAAGTTTAGACAGAAGAGAATTCTAATATTTTTACGATTTTTAATATTTTAGAATAATACACTACCAATCAAAAGTTTTAGAAGACCCCAGTTTTTTCAGTTTTTATAAAATGCACACAGTTTAATGTCTTATCAAGGCATACATCAAATAAACAATGGCAAATAAAAAAAACTAATGGAATCATTAAGTCATTAAAATTTTACTCAAGTTTTTGATTAATCAAAGTAGCCACCTTTAGCCGATATAAACTGTGGTAACCCTTTTGATTCAGAATGCAAGTCACTCTGTGCAAGTTACCAACTATGCCTCCAGCAAAAGAACCCCAGACCGTCACACTTACACTTCCATCCTCCATGTTTGACACATGGTGTCACACACTGAGGAACCATTCTGATTCATTGGTCCGTAAGAGTTTCTTCCATACCTGCAGTAGTCCATAGCCAGTATTTTGAGCCTCTATTTTGTCCATTAAGGAATGGCTTTCTTACTGCCACACGTCCTGTCAAACCTACAGCAACAAGTCTCCTCTTAACAGTACAAACTTTGAGACTTGCTTTTTTGATCACTGTTAAGTGGTGTATGAAGCTATTGTTCTGTGAGGTCCCTATCACGCAAGAGGGTGACCCCCAGCAACTTGTCTTCTGAGTCTGCCAGATCTCTTCCTACCAGTTTCTTTCAATTTCTCTAAATGAAAGGCCCATACTCCTGTAAGCGTAACAATGCCCTGTCTCATTTCATTTGTTAATTGCTGTTTTCTTGCCATTATCACTGGAATTTACAACTTTCTAGGGTGTAGAGGGTGTACTAACATAGTCTGGTCCAACTCTGCTTTAAGTTTGACAGACATTTTTTAAGTAATTAACACAAAATGTTTGCTTAATTTACTTTAACTGCTGCAGAACATCTTTAGATTGTAACCTATTAGTTGTTCTCTGAAGAGGGCCTATTGCTAATATTCAGAAATTTCCTTTTTTAGTTTTTGCTAAGCTAAACTTTAAATTTAAACATCTGGCACTTTACTGCTTATTTATTCTTTACTTTAGGTCATTTATTACATTTCAACTGATTACATTTGTAGAAAAACTGGCTTAACTGGTAGTGTAGGTAAAAAAATCTATGAAATAAAGATGTGGAATAAAGCAGTGCGCAAATAGTGCTACACAAATCAAAACTCTCTTATGTTTTAGATTTCTCAACTAGTCTACTAGTTTCTCAACTAGTTTCTCAATCCTTTTACCCTAATGACACCTTTGCACACCACTAGCATTCTCTCGACTAGCTTCACGATCTAGCCAACCTGGAATGCCTTTCAACAGCCTTGAAAAGGCCTCCACATATGTTGAGCACTTAACACCTGTTCCTTTAATCCATGGACCATTTCATGTCAAACTATCTCTACTGGGTTCAGGCTGGGAGATTCTGAACGGCTCAAACCAGATCAACTGTTGCAGCACCCCATTCCTCTCCTTTGCTGAAATTGTTTCTGCACATCCTGAAGGTGTGTTTTAGGTGATTGTAGTATTGAAAAACAAATTAACGGCCCAGCTAAGCACAAACTACAAGGAATGGATGTAATATTTAAAGATGTGATAGCAACACTGGTTAAGTGTGCTTTCACTTCTAAAAAAATGCCACCAGTATCATCACCAAAAGCATGCTCACGCCATCACATGCTTCTGGATGGGAACCACATATGCAGATATCACCCATTCACTTTCTTTGTATCTCATAAAGACATGTAATTTGTAAGCAAAATTTCAAACCTCCACTCATTAGTCTAAAGAACAAATATGCACCGAGCTCATGCCCACTGCCTGTGTTTCTTGGCCCAAGCAAGTCATTCTTATAAGTCTATTTCAATAGTGATTTCTTTACAGCAATTCCATCATTAAAGCCTGATTCACAAACTTTATATTTATATTATGTGCTTATCTTATTTATTTCCACCATAAAGGCCTAATTCAGGCAGTATTTATATTCTGTTTATATTATGTGCTTATTTCATTTTGAAAGCCTTTAAGTAAAAACGAATACACAGTTTTGATTGTTTCTAGTTGTCTAAAGTTTTAAAAAAGTATTTATATTCTGTTTATATTATGTGCTTATTTTATTTTGAAAGACTTTTGGTATGAACAGGAATACACAGTTTGATTGTTTAAGGTTGTCTAAAGTTTTAAAACAAAAATCCTATGGGACACAAGACTAGGTAATCAGATAAAAGGTTTCCACTTCCTTCTACTGGAGAGAGTTGTCTGGAGCAAGAATGTGATTGAAATGTAATAAAGGCCAATGTGCTCCTTTCCATACTTTTTCAAATTTAGTTTTAATCACTTACCAATTGACTTTTCATTTATTTATTTCATCCTTTTTATCACTTGACTCCACCAATTAGTGTTCATTTGTTTACTGCCTGGTGACCACTGTGCTGGTACAGAAGATCAAAGCCGAGATCTTCTCCTGACCCACTCAAATGAAGTTTGCATCTCACTCCTGCGCTGTAGTTAGTGAGCAAAGCTGACGAAGGCTTTCCGTTTCCAACCACCTCAGCTTCACACTGCTGAGAAGTACAGTAAAAGCAGTGGTGTGAATCACTACTGCTCTCAGAGAGGATCAGACTACAAAATTAAGTCTGAAGCAAAAACTGTAAAACATTTCTCATCACTTACATTTTGTTTTAGCTTGTCTTTTGGTGAAACAGCCTTCCTCTGGTAAACCTATTTAATTTACAGGTAATTTACGGCTTGTTACTTGTTTTAAATTTGAATAATATAATCCTAATTTAGGTTGTCAAGTAATTAAATAGGTAACAGAAGGATCGCATCTGCATGTCAAGCATTCAAAAATACTTCCTAGCAGTTTATTTTATAATAATGAACAAAATTGCAAGAAACTACATTCTAGCCAGAGTGAAAAGTATTTGAAATAAAAACTAACAGAAAGACTGGCTGAAAATAACATGAAAAATACAGTATATATTGCATATACCAATAGTGAGCACTCCATAAAAAGTTAGCACATGACCCCAAAGCCAAAACAGAAATAAGCCAATCTCAAAAGCATGAAGTGCTTTGACATCTGAAACGTCTAATTAAAATTTGAGAACTGTACAGTTTTGTCATAATTTATATGACCGTTTCCTCGAATTCACCACAGGTTATAAAGGCAGCAGTCAAATTCAAATATATTTCATTTACTCAGCACATAAGCAATGAAAAGTTGTGAATTTGTGCCACAACATATGTACAGTACATAACATTGTTAATTATATATGCTCAAATTTAGCTTGGTAAATTAAGTACAAACCAAACAAAAAACTTAATAGTTTAAGAGGTTAAAAATATTTTGCATTGATAAATTGAAAGAGGCTGAAGTGACCCTTTAACACAATTTGATAAGTGGTCCTTACCGTCTTCCTCTTTATGTGCGTTCTGGGGGCTGTGCATTCTCTCTCCGTGACTAGGGCTCAAGTCGGATGCAGCACCGTGATCAGCTGATATCCATATGGGGTCAGTCATATCAAAGTCTTCACTGCTTACTGAACTGTCATCCTGCACAAAAAACAAATAAAATGTAAATACATGTGACAAATTACTGTTAGCATGTGATTAAATTTCCTAAAATTATTTTGAGTTCAGTAAGATCATTCCATGAAATCAAATTTGCTCCTAACTTTCAATATAGCAAAAGATACATATAAAGTGATCTCTTGTTTTTTGCATGTAACCTACTCGTATCTTGGTCAGTTTGTATTTCTACCAAGATCTTTATCTGCCTGGCCAGGCTTATGCTCAGATCAATTTCTGAGCCATCCTGAAGGTTACTTAAAATGTTGAACTTACTACCATTTACTGCATTTCAAAAAATTCTTCAAACATTAAAAAACATTTTGAAAAAGTATTGGATATCCACCAGATAAATAGTGTTACTATTTTGTTTTTGATGAAAATGTTCTAAATTCTTCATAATAGCCACATTTCCATTAAACTCCTTCATGTGCATTTCGAAATTGCAAAACAAATTAAACACGGTAGTGAAAAAAATGTGAATTTTCAAAAAACTCAAATTCACAAAAAATGTATATGCTTGCTCGAGGTGCTTTTTCAGGCGATTCAACAAAGCAATAGTTTGCAAAACTGTAATGTAAACTTTTTTTTAGCATTTAGGTCACGATATGACGTAAATTTTCAAACACCTGTACAATGTTGACGTAGTGAATGCAGCAGTATCATGAGCACTACCGGGTGACCGAACACAAACGTCCCTGATCATTAATCTATCTTCATCAACTGCCTGCAGAACAATAACCCCGATACCCACCACTTGGTGCACAAATAGGGGACATGTGAGCCATTGATTGCACCATACACCTGAGGTATTTTGTGTGCCTCATAATAATAACGCATTAACTCATAATAATAACAAATAATAATAATGCATTTTATCTATAGAGTGTTTTTTCCATGTTCAAGGTGTGTGATTGTACTGTGAAGTCTGCCATGTCTCTTCCACATCAGGTAAAGTGATGTATTGCCTCATTAGTTTGGAGTATATGACCTGACACACCCCATAAGCAACTGAGGGTCATATCAGTCCGCAGTCTTTCCCAGCAGTGTTCGACACAAGCCACGGGATAAGGCACCAGTCAAGCAAACAGCCCCACTCACATACACAAATTCACACAATTCTGGTATGGAATTGCTAATTAAGCTGACACGTATCTAACACTATTTCTAAATTTATAAAGTGGCATGGGAGTGGGAGAGATGTGACATTAGACTTCAGAGAGCAAGCTACATTAACTGATAAGCAATTAATATTGTTTGTCTTGGAAGAAAAAAACGACGACAACAAGGCAGAACACTCTAGTGTCACTGGAAAAAAGCAATAGTCAAAGCATATAGCTTTGTACATGAAACACCAATAAAAGTGACAAATACTGGAATGCTACCCATCTTCCAGTTAAGGCTGTCATACTACACTTGTACTATTGCACTCTGGGGATTAGAAGACTAGAAGAAATATCAAAGAATTTAGTCTCCTGACCTAAATGACTAATACAGTCTTAGCCTTAAGCATATATAGTGACAAAGGATCAGATCATCATGAATTAACATCTTAGTTCAACAGGTAGTTCTTCAAAAAACTAACAAATCCATCGGACTCACTGTCCCAAAGCAGGCGTTTCCTTGTAATCAAGCGCAGCACTCAAAATTCGTCCTTTATGGATTCTCACCATTATATACATCATCTATGGTTTCAAATACACAACATTTTTTTTTATTGAAATTGGATTATTTGTTAGGCAGATCAAGGTTGAAACAAAAAAGGAAAATCACTGTTTAATAAAAGTTTTTTTTTAAACTGCAGGAAATGATCTGCTTTGAGGCATACAACCCCTGACAGAGTAAATGCACTGATTATTCCTTGACTGCATCACACACCTTACATCATCCATTAACAAGTAACGAGTTAAACATGCTTTGCATAAAAATCACAAGGGAAGTGCAGGTTAAGACATTCTTGAGGAATAATATCCATCAGGTATTGTAACACACGCTAGGGAGGAATTGATCATTTCTTGTTAAAAACCTGAATATTCTAATTGTGCCTTATATTATAGCATCTCTAATGCAATGCATATCAATTATTCCCACTCTAGCTTTGCTAATTAACTACTATAAATTAGCAGCAGTGAGAAAACTAAACATTTTTCAATACAAAACAGCATATATGCTTATAAAATAAAACTGAGGACTTGTAACAGACCCTTCAATGTCAACACCAGTGATTTTGCATATTAATTGCTATCAATGTGCAAGTTAGAAATTCTGTATATTTCACCAACCATGCCCATAGTCTGGCAGCATTACACACAAGGCAGGTATTACCTTGGATGTTGTGAAACTATAGCACTAGACACTGCATCACCCTACCAACCAAAAATCAATTAGTCTGAACTTTTCATTAATAGTAAGGTAAAACAATGCCTTTCTTTTTTGCCTATGGTTTTCAAAAACTCTGATCAGAATTAATGTAGCTGTATTTATAAGGAGATAAGAATTATAATATAAAATATGGACCAGTTCACTGACAAAATATATTTGTGGTAATCTCAAGATTCCATATCCTCAACAAGTTAGGTTCTAAACAAAATAAATCTCATTTATTATAATTTAATCAGCTACAGCTGATTTATGGCTTCAAGAGAATTAAAAGCTACTTAGGGATCGCATTCAGGAAATCAGTCAGAAACCTCCAGCATGCTACCTTGCTAAGTGGCAGCTTACCAATAGACATGTTGTGTATCGGCATGCAGAAGCTGGCAGGAGCCTGCAGACCATCAGGCTTGCAAATCATCAGTCACCCTAGGGAAAATTCTGAGAACCGTCCATGCAATATAGTTGCTTAATATGTTTAAATTGCAAACTGGACATTACATTATTAATGCATAATTCTAAATTGTGTCTTCTACTATAATAAAAAACACAAAATAAGGATGTAAACTTAAAATTCACACCATCCAGACATTCAAGCATATGATATAGCATATGACAATCAGGTACGGTATCAAGATGACTGAGTAGCTCTGGGGTAGATTTAAACATATAATTAATATAATGCAATATACATTATTTTTTCTGTTTAAATGCAAAAAGAAAAAAAAAATTAAAATTAAAACTTCAATCAATAATTATACCTTTACTTGTACATAATTACGTAGTTCAAAATAAAAGTAGAAAAGGCATGTTTCAAAATTACCAGCAGCTCCAACCCTAGTCCTCCCTTATTTTGTACAGTGTGTGTAGAAAAGAATCACCCAAATTCAAAATACTCATATTTTGTTGCTTTACAGCCTGAAATCAAGACACACACAAAAACATTTCTCCAACTGTATTTACTCAAGGCTGCTCGTAACAGCCAAGTAAAAGAGAACAGTGACAGTTCAGAAAAAAAAATAAAAATAAAAAAACAGAATCACTGACATGGTTAAAGGATCATGTGTCGGTACTTTGTGGAACCACCTTTTGCTTTGATTACAGCAATGTGTCTGTTGGGATACTTCTCTACCAAATTTGCATATCTACACTGTGCAATATTTGCCTACTTTCTTTAGTGCACTGTTCAAAGCTCAGTCAAATTGGATGGTGATCGTTGGTGGACTGCAATCTTCAAGTCATTCCACAAATTTTCAATACGATTGAATTCCGGGTTCTGACTTGCCCACACAAGGACATTAGTCTTTTTCTCCTTCAGCCACTAATGTGGTCAACTGTGCTGTGTGCTTTGCGTTATTGTCAAGTCTTCCCATTGACAACTTATTGGCAGAGGGCAGCAGGTTTTCCGCAAGAAAATAATAGTATTTTTCCTTCAATCTTAACAAGTGCCCCAGTCCCAAGTACAGAGAAACATATCACAACAGGATACTATCACCTCCATGCTTTACCACATGTATGTGTTCTTTGGATGGTAATTTGTATTGGCTTTTCGCAAGATATACAATTTGGTGTTGTGGCCAAATACTTTGATTTTAGTCTTATCTGACAACAACATTTTGTTCCATTTGGTGTCAGAATCTTCAAGGTGCATTTTAGCACAGCTCTACTGAGACTTGATGTGGCCTTTCTTGGGGCATGGCATTTTTCTTGCAACCCTGCTATACAAGCCACATTTGTGGAGCATTTTTATGATATTATTATCACATGCACACAATGATCACTCTTTGCCAAAATATTCCTGTAACTGCTTCAAACTTGCAATAGTCCTTTAGGTAGCCTCTCTGACCAATGTCCTCCTTGCTCTTCCATCCAGTTTAGATGGATGGCCTAATCCAGGAAGGGTCCTAGTAGTACCAAAGACTTTCCACGTCTTGATTGTGGAATTTCCTGTACTCATAGGGACCGATAAAGCCTTTGAGATTATTTTGCATCCATCTCCTGCCGTGTGCCTGTCCACAACTTTAACCCTAAGATCTTATGACAGTGCCTTGCCACACATAGTCGATTGTTTGCTTTCAGTTGCCATTTCAAGCATTAGAATGCTAATCAGAAGGATTACAATTGATCACAGGTGGAAGTCAATTATGTTGGTGTGCAATGGAGAACGTGAATAATTGCACCTGATTAAGTTTACAAGTATTTTAGGAGGGGTGGGGTGATCCTTTAACCATCTTAGTGAGTATGGTTTTTTATTTTTTTCTGAACTATTGTTATTAAATTTTTCACTTGTCATAAGTTGCATTGAGTATAACTGGAGAAATATGTGTGTTGTCTTCATTTAAGGCTGCAAAGCAACAAAATGTGAATATTTTGAAGGAGGGGGGTAATTCTTTTCTACACACAATGTGTGTCAGGCAAGGGAGGGCTGGAGCTCACCCTGGTCCCTTGTTTTTGTTACCACATTCCCCAGTCCCTCCTGCTTGTGTAGAAGTCACAGGTCTGGAGCAAGGTAAATAAAGCTGAAGGCTTTTACTCAAGCAGTGTTTACGGTATTGTTACTCATGTTGACAGATTTTCTCTGATTGTTTCCTACTTTACCCCATTTTTGGATATGACCTTTGTTTTGTTTCTTTTTGAATTTGGTACAGTCTTGTTTTTTCCAACCCTCTGCTTGAAATTTGCATTTTTCTTTTTGTAGATTTGGACTTGCTGCTGTTCCCTTATCAATTAGTTTATGACCCTATTTCCTGTTTTATGACAATTATTTTTGGTCAATAGATATCTCTTCAAAACAACTGTAGTTTGACTACATGTTACATCTGTCTTTCAGTTCACATGAGATACCCAGGCACAGCCGCACCAGAAAACTCAGCTATGCTACAAGTGCTGTTGTTTCTGAGGGTTTGTCCATGTTCACACAGCATGGACTCCACAAGGCAGTTTAAGAAAATGTATAATTCAGATAAATTCAAAACAAAATCTTTTCCCTTCAATTTTTTAAAAGACTTGAGTACCCAAAGTCAAGAACATTGGTCCACTTCATGCAGACAGATAGACTAGCAAATGTTGGGATCTGGGGCCTCATGTATAAATGGTGTGTTTGCACAAAAATGTTGTGTAAGCCTGTTTCACCGTTCAAATCGCGATGTATAAAACCTAAACGTGGTGTAACGCCATGCATATTTCCACAGTAGCTCATATCCTGGCGTACGCAAGTTCTGCGCTCAGTTTTGCAGACTGGCGGCACCCAGCGTCAAAGCAGTGCTACTGTTCCTGTGTGGTTATACTTGCTTTTTTAGATCCACATCCCTGACTCGGCTTTATAAATACACTGAAATTAACCGCATATTGTTTATTAATTTAATGCATCTGATTGTAATTAACCTGTAATAATATAATGTTCCACGGAATGGCCAAACTATTCCAAATACCATAGCTGCTTTAGCATTGTTACTCTCACTGCACCTTCTTTTTCTTTTTCCAGCTGCTCCGGTTGGGGGATGCAACAGCGGATCATCTTTTTCCATATTACTCTGACTGCACCACTCGGAGCAGCTGATCGGAAAGAGAATTATCAGTATACAGCATCAAGCACACGCTGCTTCAGCCATGCTTGCTATTTGAACTGGTTCTCAGACAGCAAACGCTTCAAAACCTTTCCTGTACGGACCTCGCGGTTCAGAAACAGTTTCATCCCAAGAACTATAAACGCACTCAATCAGTCCATCAAGTGCTCCTTGTAGAACTGTTTGTACTTAGTACAATCACCTTAGTAGTAATCACCTCACAGTAAACTTGCACTACAGTTATAATATTGCACAACCTGAGCCACTTTATAAAGCAAGTATTTACATATGATGACAATAACATTTTTAAGATGAAATGCACCAACATATGTTTATTATATTATACAGATAAAACTTTAACTTCATTTAAATAATATTGTTAATAATTAAACATGTGAGGACACACTGTCGCTGCGCTAGCAAGGACCTGGCGGCTCCGTTCACAGATTGTACCTGCCTCGTGCTGTATGCTTGCTGGAGCTGGCGTGACACTGGAAGGATAGAATAATTAAACATGTACTACGAAGATATTTCAATGTTCCTTAAAAGTTTTGAAGAATCTGCGTTCTAAGGTTACAGATGGCTTAACGTCTATTACAGAGCTGATTGTCTGGCGATTGGGTATTTGGAGAAAGAAAAGTAAGGACAGGAATTGGGGGTTAGTACGTTTGAAAGAGGCAGTACTGCTGCAATAAATTATTTCATTGAAGGTCGCACACGGCAAAGCAAGCATCTTACGTGAGGCAGGAGCAATCACTGCGCCGCCGTGTTCCCATGTTTAATAACATGCTTTAACTCATATCATCATGAAAATGATAAAGTATACATCTCAGTATTTTAATTATTCAGGGAGCTGTAATATTACGAATGTAATGGATTCTGTGCCCTGTCGGAGGAAGACAAAGCCCGTTTAAGAAGCACGTAGTGATTCACACACATAGAGCACAAAAAAGATCAAATACAAAACAAAGCATTTAATGTGCTACTTTAGTTACGATGGGATTTGAGTAACTAGTAAATTAAATGATTTTAAGATGAAGTTTATGATGTTTTACTTTAATGACAAAATAAACTACGTGATTAAAGTGGAAATTTCGAGATTAAAGTTGACATTTCATGCTTTTTTTTGCTTACGCCATGTTATAGTGTGAATTTTACGCACAACATTATGCATGAGGCCCCTGGTGTGTGTTTTTAAAACAATTGTTTTAAATTTTCTGTATTCTTGGTTTCATAAAAAAATTTTAAAAATTGTTTTGGAACTTTTGGAAACCAAGCAATTTGCTGGTTACATTTTGTTTTTTGATTTGATGTATTTTTAGTGTTTACATGAAATAAAATCCTCTTGTGGGTGGCATGGTGGCACAGTGGTAGCGCTGCTGCCTCGCAGTAAGGAGACCTAGGTTTGCTTGTTCTCCCTGTGTCTGCGTGGGCGTTCTGGTTTCCTCCCACAGTCCAAAAACATGCACGTTAGGTGCATTGGTGTTCCTAAATTGTGCTTGGTGTGTGTGTGCCCTGTGGTGGGCTGGCGCCCTGCCCAGGGTTTGTTCCTGCCTTGCGCCCTGTGCTGACTGGGACTGGCTCCAACAGACCCCCGTGACCCTCTGTTAGGATATAGCGGATTGGAAAATGACTGACTGACTGACAAATTCTCTTGTAATGGCATTTGTTTTCTTTCAGTTTCTGCTAATCTGAAACAGCTGTTTTGATGGTTGTTGTACATTTTTTGGGCGCAATGACCAAGAGTGTGTAACATGTGATGTTATTACCATGGTGGTGTAAAAGGTTGGCATTGTGTGCTTCCTGGTAGTACAAGTTTGAGGGGACAACCCAAAAACCCTAGCATTGGTTTATGTGCTTTATAACTAATCTCTGGCTCAATTGTCTTACATCCTCTGGATTTGAACTTCTTGCCACACCAAAATGGCAACCAAGTACAATTTTTGGTTTCATGCATTGAACTTGCTTTTCTTAATTCTTGCCCTCACAACAGGACCTTGGCCAGTTAATACATTTTCTACCCCTCTGCTGATTCTATTTTTCACTCGAGAGTGCTGTAGTTTTTGGTAGAGTTGCTACAATATGAAGATGCATCTAAAAAAGTAGGTAAAAAACTGTGTATAAAAACCTTCTAGCATCAAGCTTTCAGTTGTACTGTACAATTCTGTTTTTCTTGTTTTCATTATCCTTTAGAAAAACAGTGACTACTTGCCTAGCTTTATAGTCAGAGTTCCTCTGTATTAAATACTCCACTGTGCTTTTCTAAATCGCTGCTCACATAAGCAGGTTATACACATAAGGAAATGATGGAAATTAAAGCATTTTGCAAATTACGTATGTAATATGCAAAATGTACATAATAGGAGAGGCTCAGGAGTAAATTTGGAAGACATTCTCATGTTTAATAACTTTCCCAGATTGTAGGGCTAGTAATAAATATTTATTTACAACATAATCATTAATAGACCATATTTCCACCTTATGCTTGAAAACTGTCAGCAAATACTTCATTAGAATAAGCTACTTTAGAACTTAATATATTCCCCAAATTATGCAACTATTATGACATTTTGAAAATATGATCACTTAATTCCACCTGTCAAAGTCTCTTCAATGGCTACGAGTTTACCTAAAAACCACAAAAAGTAGTTTTCTTGCACATTCATTAATTTTTATGGCTCATATTCAGAATGTATTCTCTAGTCATAGGGAAAAAATCATTTTGTAGCCTGAATATATAAAACAACATTCAGAAATAGCACCGTCAGCCCCAGCACCTTTACAGATATCCACAAGGAAATCTTAGATGTTTGACTATTGATAAAAATATGAATGAAATCTAAAAACAAAATAATGAAAAGCAAGTCTCTTGAATGAAACGCAATAAACAACTCAATAACAGAAGTGACTAAATGCCAGGATCCTATTAAACTGAATACAACCTGAGCTTCAGAGATATCTAAGTAATTTCCAATGCCAGGCAACAGTTAGCAATGGCAATGAGGAAAAAAATGTGACTTTGGCGAAACATTGATGTACAATAGCATTGAAGCTACAGCAGAGAGCACAATTTTTAAACATTAAAGGTTTAATACCAGTCCTAAACTATTAAAAGAAACCACAAGTACTTATTCAACATTTGTCTCTTTTCAGATTAGGTACGTTTTCTGCAGTCTACAACTACTGCAACCCAAAGCCAAGTAAACATTAAGACAGGTTCATTGGCTGCAGGTGTGATGCAAAGCTGACCATAAGCAAAAACCATTATTCTCACAAGATGAAAGCTCTCAAATTTCACATTCTGGAAAGTATGGTTCATTAAGATTAACAACTAGAAGGATACAGCATCACTGGCTAAAGTAAGTAGTCCTCAGTCTTATTTATCTGGCAGGTGTAATTTGGGTCATACACAATATAAGGCCTAATAGGGCAGCTATAACAATCATTTTGCTCTTAATATTCATTGAACCATACAAGTTCAGAATCAAGAAGAAAAAACAGCTATCAAACTCAGCTCATTATATGAAAGGACCCCTCTTTACCAAATGTAATGGCTTACCCCCATTTATCCAACTCAAAAGTATCATCAAAACACTCCCATTCTAACCTCTCATCTTTCTCCCATTCATAAGCCAGGTCATTCTCCCAATCAGTTAAGACCAAAAGCCTCTGCAGTGAAGAAAATTAAACTCAATCCCTATGTCACATCTGGTCATGTCCTGGGCTCACTTTCAGAGTAGGAGCTGCCAAATAAAGAAAGCAGCCTGAAACACCATTAAGTAGTCTTAAAAGACTCATGTCTCATGTTGCTTAGGCAGCTTTCTGACTGCTTCCAGTAAAAGGCCAACACACCCGACTACTACCACAGAGGGCCCTGTGAGACTGCTACCAAACAGGATGAAGAATTTACAACTTGCCAGCCGTTATCTTTAAAAAAAATGTGGATCCATCTCAGTGGGCTCATAAGTTGCCATCTTACTGAACCTGTAGATGATGTTCTACCTTCCTTTTAGTCCTCTGTGACCTCTGGTTTTGGATGAGTTAGCATCTCTCAATCATTCACTGAAACACTACTCTATCTTCTCTGTTTTATGGTACTACAGATCCCTGTCCCTTTCTGGTGCCAATGGTTCCAGTCTACCAAACTCCTTTCCCATCAAACCCATAACACACGACTCACACGATTTTGTATAACTGATCATTTAAAATAAAACATTAAAGCAAAAAGTCTGAGATTCCTGCACTTAAATAAATTGCATTCAATTAGTCAACAACCATTAGTTGTCCAGAGTAATCATGAAAAAGGCCCTTCTAAAAACTTGACCTAAATCATTTGGAGCAAAAAACAAAAACACTTAAACTGGTTCTTTTTATTTTTAAACAGGCAGCATTAAAGCCAAACAATATAAAAATTTTGATTTAATGAACTGTACACATCACATATGAAGTGAAAGTGACAATAATCACTAGTCCTTGAACAAATTCAACTTTCAGAAAACACTAAATTGGCATTTTTATACTCTTAACAGTAGGTAAGATGAAAGAAAGTTGTTCCTTTCCTAAACAAATCTAGGCATATCAATATATTTAACTGGAGAAGTAATGCAAGATTGATGAATTACAATATTGTGCTAGAAGAGTTCTATTTTTATTTGTAAAGCTAGGCTAACTACCGATTCTGGCTTGTAACCAGGCTTTATATAATCAAACTTAACAGACTTGTTTAAGAACTTTAGCCATTTTTGTCATATCGATCAATAATTGAATAGAAGGATTCACTTTCCCTAAAATAAGGCCAGATTTCCACACAGGTTCCAGTGGTGAGGGTAACAAATGTAACAAACTTCAGATTCTCTTTTTAAACTTGTGTTCTCTAAATTCTCTTTTTAAACTTGTGTTCTCTAAGATAATAAAACTATTCATATCAGAATGCTACCATTTCAAGCCTTAACATACACTCAGAAGTCACTTGGCATATTGATCTAGTATTTTATAAAAACCCCTTTTGATAACAGAAGAGCCTGATATATGGATTCAAAAAAGTAATTTGAAATATTCCCTATGGATTTTGAAATATGCAGAATTTTTCTAATTGCCCAGCATTGGGCTAACATATGCCTCGCCTTCCTGTTCTTAGTTAAAACTAAGGAGCTTCACCCCCTGCTTGCTTTGCTCGCCAACCCCTGTGTTTGATTTTCTGGATACATACTTGTAAGATTTTTTTTTCTTTGAATTGTTACTATTTCATTAGTTTCACTTTTATTTCAGAACTTCTGTAAAAACAATATTTGGAGTCTTTCGTGTCCCAATATGCTGAATCTTTTAAATGAGGTCTATGAGACTTGTGTTTAATGACTTTGTACCATAATTTAGGATAGGTTTCTCTGTTTGGAAATTCAGCACAGACAAAACGATCCACATCATCAGCAGTTAATAATTTTTTTTGCAAAGTAACCAATAAATGCATGTGAGTAAAACCACGTTTTTGAAATTATCTGACTTAAACTAATTTCCTTTTGTTTGCGTCAATGCAATCTGTACTATCTTTTTTTTGATACTGTAGTGACTGACTAGTAAAGTGTCACAAATGTTCTACTTTAACAATCGCCGACTGCATAACCCCAAACACAACTTTCTAGCACCCCCTCCAAACCCTCCTCCTACCAGTCTTGCCTCCCCCTTACCACATCAATCAGTACCCAGCTATCAGTCTTCCATGCTGTGCTCAGCCCTCCCTTGATCGGACCTAACAGTCACTTAAAACAAAAAGGCTTCAGCTTGGCTGGTCCGCTACAATACTTTCGAATTTTACTGCTTTCATATTCTGTACCTTTCTCTGCATATGTATCGCGCCTTGGGTCTCTTTTCTCTGTGCTGCTTTCTTCTTTTCTGAGAGCACAGGATCTGTGTGTGCCATGTGACTTTACATGACTGAATGTTTTGCTGGCTGTCCGTGATCTTATTTGATAAGAAGGGCGTGTCTTGCAAGAATCTTATGTTCCACGAGACGCGAGACGGCCCTGGGTAAATCTCTTGGCACCAAGTCTCATGTTTGCAGTCCCCGCGAGACGCTCCATGGCAAGTCTTTTTTGTCTTGCGGGTCTTTTAAATGTCTTCCGAGAACTTCCGAGAAGATCACGTATCGTCGCCTTGCTTTTCCATTCCAGGATTTGTTTTTATATATAGAGAGATGTGTGGAACCTGGCATGGTGTTCTACTGCCACAGCCCATCTGCCTCAAGGCCCAAAGCAGTGCACAAATTATTAACAAGTCTGGCAGTTCTCCTTTGCCAACGGAACTTCTTCTTGCCAAATGAGTTTTGCTTACCATAATCCATTACTTGACATTTCCATAGATTGTAGTGCATGTACTGCAATCGAAAACTGGCAACTGTTTCCTACATCCTGGAGCCACCACATATGGCACTAACAATGGTTAAAGTGGCTAAGATCGCGCTTCTTGACCACACATTGCAATATTTGATTGAACAACAACAACAAATAATAATATGTATAATTAATAAATTAACCACCGAGTGTATACTGCGACATGAACAACCACAATATTGTCTGAAACATTTCCCATAAACCACATAAGAAATTTAGCTGGTTTCTGTTAACCTGCAGAACTGATCAAATTGCCCCATGACTGACATAAAGTGATTTCTGCTCTTAATATCCAAACCAGCCAATTGTTTTATGAATGACAAATTTTTATAACATGCATGCACTATCATGAGCCATTTTGATTTGGAGGTCTGTACCCTTAAATATCAGCTCTGAAGGAAGTGGTGACTTTTTGACTATTTCTCTGTTTACTTTTCAACACAGGAAGAAATGGAAAAAAATGATGAAATGGTTGTCCAGAGGTACAGTATATGGACTCAAAGTCAGTCAACATTCTGTGACAAAGTGCTACAAGTTTTAGAAACAACTCAACTGCATTTTACTATTCTAACATATTTTGAAATGTTGTTTATAATGTTAAATTTTCCAAGAATTACTTGTCCATGCAACATTAGAAGAAGGGGCACAATCTAAAATCAAAATTCAGAATAAACCAATTGATTTTTAATTAAGACAACAGCATCAAGCAGAACGAGCTACTAAAATGTTGGTGTTTGTAATTTGAAAAACTGGAAAACTATAGCGGGAGTAGTAATGTTATCACCTCTGTACTATGTGCTCTCTTTAAACCCCTTTGTCTGTGATGATGTACACCATTTTAGTTTTGGCAATTGCTTCTTAAACTGTTGTAAACATAAACCAGCCACTGCCATGTCTAATTCTGTTCCAAGTTTTAATTGTCACTCCAAAAATTTTACCTCAGGTAACAAACCTTTACATATGCAGTACATATAAAATAGCATAAATGTCCAATTTGAACCTAAAATGTTTATTCCATTATATATTGTAATTATCAATGTTCCTTAACAGGTAAACAATCTTCATTGCCAGACTGAATGATCAATACCTAAATAAATAAACCTCTCCCTAAGTTTTTGTTAAAATAAGCATCTTGTGACACTCTACGTTTGCTTCTCTCTCTCCCTTACAGCAAAAACAACGTGTTGGCTTGAACTCATTTGCCTTCCATACTGCTTCAGCTGTAGCCTCCTACACAACACAGACATGTCAACACACTGTTTGGAATTGGACTGGAGTGTTTTGTGTGTTTTTCCTATTAACTTGTTCCAGAGAATTCCTCCAAATTCCTAGAATTCAGAGGTCAAGTAAGCAATCTTCTCAAAATGTCTAGCCTCAATCCATTTTAAACTGCTACTCCATCCATACTTGGCTACTTCTTCACTCCTCAAGTACGTTTTCCTCCTGTATCTTTAAGCTTTCTTTCTTTCCTCTGTGCGTGCACACATACACACACTCCACCCACAATCTACCAAACTTTATTTACAAAGTTATCTCTTCCTTTCTCTTTGGTAGTCAACTTTGTATCATCAGGGAACCAAGAATAAGTTATTACAATATGGTAATGTTTCCCTGGCTTCATCACCACAGGTTAGCACAGTTTTGTTACTGTCCCAATATAAATTAAATAACCTTGGAACAGAAGACGAACCTGTCTTATCAACTTTTTGCTAATAGTAAATATTCTCATTATTTCTCTCACAGTTGAAACAGGTTATTAAGTATTCAAAAGGTTTCTTTATTCTTTCTGTCACTTTGCCAAGATACAAGAGATGTATATAAAGCACAGAGTCATGCAAAGAAGACCCACACTGCACACATCTGAAACAATCACAGACAACAATCATCAGAACAAAGTCTATTATTATCAAGCGTATCAGAATTAATTACTCCCAGGAATTGCATTAAAGCCTGACTAGGTTAAAAATGGGTCCTACCCCAGAGTAGGACATTTATTTCCAGCTAGAAGTAGCAGTTCACATTTGAGAATGAATGGCGTCAAGATTTTATGGCACCGAGTCAAAAAAAGGCACTCATGAAGTCGTATTGTAGTTTCCCTAGAAATCATGACTATGCGTCGTAGTGCTAACTGTAAGGCTTCACCACAAAGACAATAATAATAACAATAATAATAATTCAAAGAAATATGGTTATTTTCAAATAAAAGATTTAGGCCACTCTCAAGAAGTACTCTAGAGTCATGTGTTGAACCAGGCCGAGAAAGACACAAAATGAGAGTAAAGTCCAATAACGGTCATGTTTATTTAACAATGAATTATCCATACTGCGGTGGGCTGGCACCTTGCCCAGGGTTTGTTTCCTGCCTTGTGCCCTGTGTTGGCTGGGACCGGCTCCAGCAGACCCCCATGACCCTGTAGTTAGGATACAGTGGGTTGGATGATGGATGGAATTATCCATAGCCATAGCTATTCTTGTGCTGTTAATGCATTTACTTTTCGGTGGTCTTCCACAGTTGTATGACACGTTCCTCTCCATGATACACCTTATCTTCTACTTGACTGAAAATGTCAATCACCCATCCAGCCACTCCTGTCTTCAGAGTAAAATGTTGGCTACACAAAATAGGTTGCATCCATGTCCAGCTGTATTTTGATACTGTGATATCACTTTGGGTGGCAATGATCTTTATGTGCATGCCGCCAATCACAGCAACATCTCGTGAAAAAACAGTGGTTTGCATGAATGCAGCCTGCTTTAGCATTACCCACATGGAGTGGTGACGAATAAATCTGCATATTACCTCACACATTGTAAGGTAATTCAAAGTTTGGTGCAAAATGTGACATACTTAAATCATCTCTTTTTTACGAAGCAGCATTTTCCCTGTGGTCAAAACATGTAACACATTCATTTCAGCTAAAAGTACAAGCCTTCGTCATGCAAGTGGAGTGATCATGTGCAATATTTGTTACAAATATTATTCCATCTCTGTCAAATTGGTATCTTTTTACAAGGTAACTGTTGTCTAGTGTTTCAAAAACATTTTGCCTTTCCTGGAATGAGCATGCTGATCTCTGCCTGAATGCCATCATCTGGCAGCTCCTTGCAAGTTAGGACAGCTCAAAATCGCTCCTAGATCCTGGTGAAGTCAGAATTTCCTAAACTAGGAAAATTGCTAAAATGCTTTTACTCCTAACTCCTATGACTAGAACCAAAGTTGTGTCAATCTGAGAGTTTTTAATCAGAACCTTTTTCCTAATCTGAGATGTTTGATAAACACAGGCAAAGATCATCATTCTCAAAGCCAAAGTCAACTAAAAATCATTGGTTTTGTTCTCTAGGTTTCTGTTAGGGTTTTGCCAGTACCAGAGTGTATTTTCTCTCTGTGCAACTGCATTTTTACCTTTGTTAAAAAATTTTAAGGGTAACCTATTTAGAAATTAATCTCTCTGATCATTTTTTTCACATACATAGTATTTTGTAAAAATTCATTATAGATTACCTAACCATGTAAGGTCATGAACAAGGCCCATCAATGACATCCTTAGAAAATTTTAAGTCCTTCAACATAGTCATTAACCCATTAACAACATCCCATCTGTACCTCACAGATTTAAAAAGAATGCTGGGTAGAGCAAACAAATATTCTCTTTTAACAAGTACTGTATCTAGCTATGTAAATACTGTAAAGATTCAATAAACCTTTTGAAAAGCCTGCAGAAATGCATGTAGTTTTTATAACACTAACTTTTTTTTGTGATGAACAAGTGAGCTGATCACACCAGCCAGGAATATAAAGTGAATGCATTATCTGATAGTGCAGCTAAGATGGAAAGGAATGCATGACAGAAACGATTGCTTTCTTCTGTTAAACTAAATTGCTGGATAATAACAAGACTTTACTGTCTGATTTTTTTTTTTTATCTGGGAATAAATATTACAAAGTACACAGCTTTACGATTAAACCGTTCAAAAACCTCTTTTTAATCACCATTGAATGACTAGCAAACTAATTATGCGCTTGTGAGGCTTCTTTTATTAACCAACTAAGTATATTATCAGCTTTGAATGTTACAGAAACACTTAATTTTAATGTGTTTCCCTTTATGCACTTTCTTTTGTGTAAAAAAGGAAGAAGTACACTAAATTGTCAGGACAGTTTTTTGAAAACACACTTCACAAGAATTACAAAATGAACATATACTGAGGAACCAAAGAATAATGTGAGTTCTTCCATTTTTTTGCCAAAGTAATGGGGACCAGTTCAATGAATCCATTTACGTTGATTTTGTAACATTTTGTTCTTGAGAGCTACAGTATCTAAACCACTACAAACACTAAATGCTCACACTCTCATTTGCATTCACTTATATTTACACCCTTTTACAATAGTCAGTCAACCTTACATGAATGTCTTTGGGATTTTGGTGGAAACCAGGACACTAAGGAAAAATTCCTGTGGACGTGTGGAAAACATGCAAAATACAGAGAAGCAGGGAGTAGGCCATGGTTCTGGAGATGTGACCTGATAACTATAAGTCATTGCAACATAATTAAAAGGCTCCCAGAGATACATATTGGCCAACAAGCCAACAAACAATGAATATGTCGGTCCATTAAACAGAATTATTTGGTGATAGCACTGTTTGAGTGACAAGAGATTTAGAAATGGCAGAATCAGAGTAAAAAAACTGGCTTAAATAAATACAGCTGGATAAATTAAAAGTCTAAACAAGTAAGAGTCAAAACCTGAAATTATTAAGATTCTATATAAGCGTGTTAATAATTTCTCCTTTATTATTTTAAGATTCATACCCAAGACGCTACACGTCCCTCAGACAGAAAGAATCAGTACAATCACAACAATCACTAGATACTTTCTAGACTCACACAATAAGTGTACTAAAATTATTATATTTGCTACTAGATAGATAGATAGATAGATAGATAGATAGATAGATAGATAGATAGATAGATAGATAGATACTAACGAGACTTGCTGCTAACTTTTGGAATTGAAAACCAGAACCAAATCAGGACTGAAGGAAGTAACAGATAACTCCTCATAAGACCCCATGTCACCAGTCCCCGGCCTTGGTGCAGACTCTCTGCTCTGCCACACAATCACACATCTCCCTGGTTCGCTGCACAATTGCACGCCTCCCTGCCTTGCTCAAGCACAGTTACATTAATATGTGTTCACACATAAAGTCCCACTTGGTGACTTGAACTAGACAACATAAAAATATTTAACTTAAGAGGGTGTGAAGAAGCTGGGAGGATTGGCAGTTGTGGTCACTCCTAAAAGACTGATGTGCTTTAAAACTACCATTTAGTTCCAGTAGTAAAACTAAAGAAATGCTGGTACCATGCCATTTAAAAAATTGTGTTTTTCAGTACTTTTTCTGCACTGGTATACTGCGCAACCCAACACCAAACTCTAAATTGCTGCATTTAAGAACAAACACATTCCATGCATGGTCAGTCAAGTTAATGACTCCTTTACTAATGCAAACCTTTAAAAATAAGTGAGTATTTTTGTGACGCTCATAAAACATTTAATCTCCTCAATGAAATGTTTTGCACTTCTCCTCTTCCTCTGTAAGGACAAGGTTGAATATTACATTCAGTAATGTTCTCCAGCTACCTTTTGGTATTTCTACCTTCTCTTAGTTGTTTATCACATTGTGCTAATAAGCCTTACAAATAAATGTTTTATTTTTTCCCCATAGTATGCTATGAAATGATAAATACCTACTCATGCAATCCTGAAATGACTATACACTGCACAGTGGCCAAAACACATTGGAGTGTACAGTATAATGAAAAACCCTTGCAGTGCAAAACATCCTGCTTCTGCTCAACCATACAAAGCTACATGTTATGTCCAGCTATACTGGATGATATATACAGTATATCCGAAATTAATGTGATGTGTTGCAGTCTCTCTATACATTTGCAGCAAAACGTATCCTTCCACTATTTTGCAACAAAAAATGTCTATATCAAAGGTTTTACTACTTTTACCTGTGATATGATTCTCAAAATGTTTATTTATACATTATATATATCATGCAAAGCTGGGAAAATGTACTGTATATAATTCCTTATCTAGAAGTGCTGGAGAGGATTAGTGTGGTTCTTGGCATCACTTCATTCAGCTGACTTCTTGCTATGCATCACTAGGTTAAAACACCACCTGTGGGAATGCTTTCCCCAAAAACCAGCACACACTCACATACATTTCCTTCTGGGCAGTTAAAAAATGGCGAAAATAGCATCAAACATAAACTGTCCCAGTTTTATGAGCAAATCCAACAGATTAGATAAAACCTTTATAACGTCAAACAAACAAATCAGAAAGCATGGCACAACAACTTGACAAAGCAAGCACATTTTATTCTTCAGTCTGTCATCTGCAACAAGTGAGGAGTGTTGGCTAGTCATCTTAAAGACAGAACACACTGAGCTACCAAATCATAAAGCTTTCAACAAAAAATACCCTCAGTCATCTTATACATATATACATGCCAAACACAGACATCCCGCGATCACAAAATTCTGTACCTTTAGATAACACATTTGTAATCTTTAAAATTACTGAAATGTATTCAGTTTTATCCCTTTTCTCATTGTAATTAAGAAATAAATATCAACAATTAGGCCATCGTTTTTGGGTTTAGGTAATAATGATGCATTAAGAGTTTTATGACCACTGTTTTGCTTGTTATATAAACAACATGAATATGGGTGATATTTTGCACAGAGAGTCAATTTTGATTCTGGTACACATACAGTACTCAAGATGTTTGTTTTAGTGTTCCTTCTCAAACAGTCAATAGTTGACAGTGTCACAACCTAGCAATAATTCACCATTAATTTATTTAGTTATTTCATGTTTGATTACATTTTATCTTAGTATCATGCTATGATGACACCATTAATTAGCACAGTACATTTATAACATGACATCAGGGAAAGCCAAAGCACTTGTTTCTAAAAAGGACAGGTACAAATAGCCCTGTGACCCTGAAACTAACACGCAATGCTTATTTTTTTGAAAATCAAAATTACAGGCTCTAAGTACTCAGTTTGTAATGTAATGACTTAGAATGATTTGGGGCCTTTAAAATGATTAAGTATAAGGAACCAATGAAAATTAAATGAACAAAGAGTACAATATGTAATACATTATAATCACTACCAATGACTAATTTCATACAAAAACTGTCCACTGTCCAGATTATTGACTCTTATGTACAGTACATCAGTTATTTACTCAAGAAAACACAATGTAACATTACAATTACCACAAAACATACATTGATAAATCAAAAAAGAACATGAATGTCTTACATTTGTTAAAACAATTAGGTATTTTGTGTGGGGTCTCTTAGGTTGCAAAACTGAAGCAATTCACTTTGATACACTATTATATACTTTTTCATGTAGTCCAATGACAAATTTCTGCAGAACTAGACTCAACTATTCTTTTAAATCTGGCCGATTTTGATCTTTTGCCCTGTCCAAGTGATTCCTTCACAGCTTTAATTATGCTGAGTTTTAGGACAAAGGCAATCTAATACTGTTATTGTTTCATCTGCAGACTTCTGGTCCAATTAGACTTTAATTACTGTTATCTGCTCTCAAGTTGAGGTCACGATCATGCTGAATAAATAGGGTTTTGCTAGTAAGTTAATTTTCACAAAGATACAATGTGACAAATGAAAACTTTTATATTTTTAGCATTCATCATTCTATTAATGTTTCAGGAAATACACTGACTAGCTAGAGGAAACCATTCAATTCAGTCTATCAAGCCCATTTGTTTAGCTAATAGTTAAGCTGTCTCAATATCTCAAGGTTTCTGCTTCAACTACGTGCCTCGGTAGTTTGTTCCACAGTCCTACAACTCTTTGTTTAAAGAAGTGCTTACTGAATAAACAGAAAATTATCTCTCTTGCAGACCCTGACAGAGCAACCACGAAGCTTCATAAAAAACTGCACACAGGCATCACCTTACTTATTTTCATCGTTTCTTCCAATGTGTTGGTATTTTTGTGAAACAAATATGTGTTACTGTCTCTCAAAACCAAATTTCACTAGTTTTTTCTACATTATTTATTTATAATCTTTCACATTTTAATTATTACTTTCTACAAAAATGTATTTTTAGCTGTGACATATCCTACAAAAAGCCACTTTTTTAAGACAACTTTGCACACTTGAAGCATATAGGCCTTATGAATTAACCTTTAAATACTGTTTATGAGATGTAGACAACTTTTGGTGCTTTCAACTGTGTTTTCTTTCTTCCAACTTTCTCAGTCTCTTAAAAATTTATGATGGCTTGAAGACCACATCTTGAAAATATGTTTGGTGTGATATTGTCTACTTTATTTGTATTTTTTGTAAAGAATACATATAGCTTAAATAACTAAAACCTAAAAATAACCTTCTTGGTGGCCTAAGACATTGTTCAGTCTGATAAATAACCTTGTTCAAAAGACTGGATTTGGGACATACTCACAAATAACTTTTTAAAAATAAGACAGTTTATTCTACCAATATTAGTCTTCAAAAACATTCAAAAGACACTAAGGAGCAGGGACATGTGGGTCACTGGAGTCGCAACTTCTTTCAAGACTTCAATATGTTTTCACCTGCCAAACTTTTTTTTTACCAGCAACTATATAATCCTTTTGCTTTTAGAATTAATATATTCTAACCTATGCCCCCTTTCACAGCAGTGTGTTATGCTGGAATCAAACAGAAAGTTGCTCACAAACCCACCTTCGTCCAGTTACACAGACAAATGGAAACTGACATTCCATGGAAAAAATGTTGACTCCCAAAGAACATCAAATATTATCATGCCAATTTTAGGGGGTTCAGTGTGACAATTTTATTTAAGAAAACTGTATAGATAGACCCTAACTAAATGTGTACTTCAGGAAATAACTAATAAAATATAGACACTCCACTTCTGCAAGTTTAAACCAGTTATCAAGAATATCAATCCATCAAATATAAATTCACAAAATGCACAATTTATTTCAGTTTTTAAATCACGCTTATTTACACAGTATAAATTATCTGCTACTTGTTGCTTTAAGACTTTTGATACCATATGCACTAATTAATAAAAACTGAAAAACCAATAGTGTATTTCTTAATTAAGAATCAACATACAACAAGGATGAAATAAATGAATGACAATCTGAAATACTGTTTAATTCTTCCTGTACATACTGAATAAATTCCATTTTATGAATGATGAAACCTTTATATGTAAATTAATGGTATCCGAGTTAAAGTTGACTCAGACTCAACAAACTTAAAACAATACAGTGTTAAAAATGTACTTTGGATTCTGCTGGTGGTTATCCAAAGCTTAGAAGTGATTTTCTTGTTTCTTCACATGAATGATTATTCAGCAGATGTTAAATACAAAATCAATTTTATCTTTAATAACATATTCCATTAATGTAATGACTTTGTGATAATTTTCAAATCATACATAAAAAGCATTTTATCACACAGCAATACAAATTATCAAAATCTCTGTAAAAGAAGTAATGCCTTATAATATTACACAAAATGTAAAATTCACAAACCTGCTTAATTATTAAAAATAAAATTAAGAATCTGAATAAAAATCCAGGGCTTTAGAACTCTAAATGGCTTCAGCATTTTAAAAAGTAATGTTTATTGTTAATTAAGATAGGCACATTTTTAGAGTATTTTCTTAAAATACTGATTAAGTAGAAACAGCATGTTGATTCTAAAGTGCACTTTATATTAAAGGTGTGTTCCCACAGAGTTAGAAAGATAATTTAAATGATGTCATCGTTTGATATAATTTATTTAAAAAAGGTTTGGTCAATTGTTACATTTATAAGTAACAAACAGAAAACATTTCATTCTTTTAAACTTGTTACAGTAAACTATAAAGTGAAATAACAAGTCATGCAAATAATTGCAATTGCATAAATATAGAACAATCAGTCTCATCCATGAATGCATATCTATTATCAACGTCAATACATAGAATTTAACTAAATGAAAATCAAATGAACTGTAACAGAAAAACAACCAGGAGACATAACTTTGACTACTAAGTGCATGATTTTAACTTCCAGCAGAATCTACTGTACAATGAGAGCATTATCACAGTGTAGTCATTTATGCTGTTGCCTCAAAGTTCCAGGAACTGGCTGGCTTTAACCGATGCCTAGCTATTGTTTACAGCATTTGCATGTCCTGCTCATATATTAGTCAGTTTTCATCCAAGTACTCTCAACTTTTCCAAAAAATGTACATGTCAGGTTTAGCTAGAGAAGATATATTGGCCATCTTATGAATAAAACACTGTGAGTGACTGTGTCCTATGAGACTAGAACTTTAAACAAATTTATCTCCTGCCCTACACCTGATGTTACTGGTGTGGATTTCGGCCACCCGCTACCCTGCAACAGCATTATATGATTAAGCAAGTTTTAGGACTGGATGGATGGATGATCTATAATTAACTCCAAGGTTATAGATAATTAATTTGAATAAAATTACCAACTGGCTTCTGGCTCATTTTAATTTCCTATTGAATGATATTATAATGAAATAAATGTATACTTAATGTAGTTTTAGAAGTATATGTTTGTCAGTCTTATAGTTTGTCAGTCTTAATGACGCTGTGAATTTAAAACTTCATTATTTCAAGTAATCAATACTTATTTTGGGATTATGAAATCAACTTTGAATTTAACATAAAAAAATCAACTGCTTTATTATTCCTGAAATTTTATCATAAAATACGGCAACACTATAAAAATTAGTTAAGCATGACCAAATGAGAGCTGTCAGTGAATCATTTTTATAGGCACTAAAAATGGAGGCGAAGTTGTGAGAAGCACTGGTTGTAGTTTTCATTCTGAAGAAAGGCATAGTACTATTAACTAGTAGCTATGGTACACAGAAAAGGCAGTGTGTAGTAAGTAGGAAACAGTTGCAGTGTATCTCTAGTGAAAAAGGTCTAAAGTAGAGGTTTGGGTGGGCTGATTTCACAGCCAGCCGCTCCTTTACTATTAAACACATACATTGAAGCTTGGTGCTTATAGAGCTCTATCTCATAGCACTGAATGTGAAGTGTTTTTCTGCATTGAGAAAAACACAGAGACAGAGGCTAGTATTCTAGTGGAGAAGTACAGTGTGACAGGTGCTTGGTGTCCATGGGTCCACCAGCCCTGGACAGTTCAATACCTTCCCCTGGATGCTAGATGGCCACCCCCCTGGGATGGTGTAGTGCCTCGGTTTCCCACAGGGCTCCCTGGGAATTGGAGTTGGGGGCAGCCCTGTTGGGTCCCACAGGTACCACCAGGGAGTGCTGTGTTTGGGACTCCTGAGCCCATGTGGGCAACAGATTCGTCACACTTGGAAGTGCCACGGATCTTGGTGATCAAACACCTGGAGCACTTCCAGGTGACCTATAAAAGGTAGTCAGCAACCACCACTCATCAGCCAGAGTCGGGTGGAGGAGGACAAGGTTGCTAGGGAGGAGTGGTGGTGCAGCCAAGGAAGAGAAAAGTGATTTTGCAACGAGTGCAGAATGCAGCTGCTAGAATCCTAACTGGGAAAAGAAAATCCGAACACATTTCTCCAGTTTTGATGTCACTACACTGGTTGCCTGTGTCATTCAGGATTGACTTTAAAATACTGCTCATGGTTTATAAAGCCTTAAATAATCTCGCCCCATCTTATATATCGGAATGCCTGACACGTTATATTATAAATTGTAACCTTAGATCTTCAAATGAGTGTCTCCTTATAATTCCAAAAGCTAAACTTAAAAGAAGTGGTGAGGCGGCCTTCTGCTGTTATGCACCTAAAATCTGGAATAGCCTGCTAATAGGAATTCGCCAGGCTGATACAGTAGAGCAATTTAAAACACTGCTGAAAACACATTACTTTAACATGGCCTTTTTATAACTTCACTTTAACTTAATCCTGATACTCTGTATGTTCAATTCATCATAATAACTATTCATAGTGGCTCCAAAATCCGTACTGACCCCTACTCTCTCTTCTGTTTCTTTTTCCGGTTTCTTTGTGGTGGCGGCCTGCGCCACCACCACCTACTCAAAGCATCATGATGCACCAACACTGATGAACTGAAAGTCAGAAGTCTATGTGACCATCATCATCAGGTCCTTACATGAAAACCCTAAATACAAAGAGGACTGTTTGATTTATGTTAGGTAGATTGCCCAGAGGGGACTGGGCGGTCTCTTGGTCTGGAATCCCTACAGATTTTATTTTTTTTTCTCCAGCCTTTGGAGTTTTTTTTTGTTTTTTCTGTCCATCCTGGTCATCGGACCTTACTTATTCTATGTTAATTAATGTTGACTTATGTTTGTTTTTTATTGTGTCTTCTATTTTTCTATTCATTTTGTAAAGCACTTTGAGCTACATTTTTTTGTATGAATATGTGCTATATAAATAAATGTTGATTGATTGATTGATTGATTGTGCTGTACTGGTGGTTACTGGTGCTTGGGACTGTGTTGTGGCTGGGGGGATTACGGGGAAGACGTGCCCTCCAGCTGAAGAGAAATAAAAGTCCTTTTATTTTACACGTGCCTCCCGTGTCCAATCTGTGTCGGGTTATATAGTGCCTTTCACAACAGATAAGATGATTCTATTTAAATAAACTGTGGCTGCAGTTAAATACGAGTATAGGTTTCATTTGGAAATTAACAATAGATGTTTCATTCCCTTAGTCTTAGCCACCAATAAAAATGGTTAATATTTTTGGACAATTTTAAGATAATCGAGGCTAAATAATATAATCACAATCCATTGTTCCAGGAAATTAAACAAGACAACACTAATATGCAAAAAAATTAAAGTAAACAACCTGTAGAACGTTTTTGAAAGCAATGAGAAACATTACTCCAAAGCACTTGTTTGAAAAACAAAACTTGATAATCATTTTAAAAGCTGAAGTTTTTTAAATAAAAACATTGCTAGTGTAGATGTAGCCTTAGCATAAATTTTTTTACTTTCCTGTCTCTTCACAACTGTAACAGAAGATGGTAGGTAACGCTGTCTTAATACATTATTCCTGCTTTTGCAGGAGAGATATTATTTTTAGGTTTGATGGTGTTGCTCTCACACCCTAACTACAGTATGCTACACAGACTATATCAGAGCCCATAATGAAACGTGTTACACAATGACGTAGACTTCCAGCCTCAGTCTTCCTCAAAACTTTGTTTATCTGCACTATAACCTGTTCAACAAATCTACAAATATAATAAAAATAAAACTTCCAACAGCTACCATGAATTAACACAAAAATGTACGTAGAAGTAACACTTCAAAAATACACATTACCCATTCTTCCATCCATGATCAAATCCACCTAATTCACCCTACACCAGGAAATTCAGTGAAGGAAACTATCCTATAAATCCTGTGCACCAATCAATTGTGAGGCATACTCATACACACATCCACAGTAAGATACAGGACCAATTTAGAGTTGTCAACTCCAAATCACAATTTCCAACTCTCAAGTCCCTAGGTTTAAGGCTTCTGGAAAACTGTACTACTCATACTTGTCCTATTTTCACAATAAAAGCCTTGTCTTAAAATTGCCTGTTTAGCAGCTATAGCAGAATTGTAACCTTTTATGCAGAAATTTTAATTTTAGGGAAACTCGCTCATTCAGCATGTTTAACTTTGGAAAGTGAAGAAAATGACACCACTAGTCAGATGGTTACATATCTTCCAGCTGAACATACACTTTTACATCAAAGGGACCAAGGTTATTATCATTTTCAAATACAAAGGTTAACTCAGAATATAGCTTGACACAAGGATAATGTCTGGAAGAACTGCAAGATGAAGTAAATTTCACTCAAAAATTTTGGAAGTAGCTAAACCTAATGAATATTGATTACTTAAGATAACTATATGTCATTCTTTTAACCACAGAAATTTTAGAATTATCAGTTTGCATACATTCTATATGTATTGGAGTTGCACAAACAATTAAAATACATGGTAAAAGGTAAAATGTTATCACACAAAGTTTCAAAAGCAAGGCTCAAAGGATAGGGAGACAGGGTGACAAATAAGTTTTTAATTTATTAAAATTCTTTTTTTTTCTTCCAGTTTCTTGTGAATAATTCTCCAATCAAAAGAGATTGCAACATGACAGGCCTATAATAACCCTAGAATGCAGGTTAAAACAAAGCACAGAAATATATGAAAATAATTGCGGATGTTACGGTAAATCCAGATATAAATACAAAGACAAAAATCAAAGCACTCATACATTAATTTTATTTTTACATTTCAGGAACACAGGAAATTTTTGACTTTCACCGTAGCACCAGGTTACACAACAGAGCTCAATACGAATGCAGAGCCCATTAACAAACTACACCTACTCATCATGCCTTTCTAACTTAGCAGTTCAAATTAAACTACTATATTGTCTTGATGCATTGGTACACCACTCAAACTCGGTGACTGGACTGGAAAGCTAACTGTTCTGTGCTCAATGTCAAACTCGCAAGCCAAGAATAAAGTTTTCCATTGTACTGCACACAGTCTTGCATGTCCAGAAGCATACTGTATTTATATGCGACTGACATAAAACCTATTTTGACCAAGGTGACAAATGACCAGTCCGATGGATATAATATAATTTTAAGAAGAAAAAAATCTTGTCTATGAAGATGGTGATGGAACAAACAAGAAATAGTGCTAAAATGTCAAACAAAAAACACAAATCATTGTCAAACAGTGAAACACTAACTTGAAATCTTACACTTTTTTATGAAGTGGATCTTTTATACAGGCAGGAATATGACATCATGCTGACAGTAATAACATGACTAGCAATGACCCTCCTTAAAAATTTCCTTAAAAAATCTGACAAAATCATTTCATGGTGACATCAACAAAATATAACACTATATAGCAATATATAGAGACATATATAGCAGCACCATGAAAGACTGTTTATATAGAAAAATAGGGGTGACATGTAAAGTTTGTTTGAAGCAGTATACATCTTGATAAAATCTGTGTTGTATTGGCACCCTGTGACATTATCCAGGCCTTTATTTTCTAGGTCCAACCAAGTAATACATGACTCACCAGCATGAACTCACCAGCTTCAAAGAAATGTGCTATTACTGTCCAACCTAAATGCACACGGAGTGATTTAGTCTGCATATGCATATGCATAAACATCCATCCATCCATTATCCAACATGCTATATCCTAACTACAGGGTCATTTTCATGTAAAAGATTGATTTTGATATTTTAAATATTGGATTAAAATAGAGAAACCATTTGCTAACCTAAAAGGAGCAATCTGTTATAAGAAATACAAACATTTCAGTTACATTATACCATTTTAAAAACTGGTACTTTTTGTTACTGTTTTATAAAGATACTTCAAGTTTTGGTTTAAAATTTAAATACAATTGCGCTTGCTTTCAACAGCAGGATGGCATCTACTTTATATACACTGGTTATGCAGTAACTTCTAAAACTAAATCATGTGCACTGAGAAATTTTCCTTTAGTTTTTACTTTAATTATTTTTAACACTTTTCTCCACTGTGATGAAAAATGTCTTCTTAGAGATTCAGCTGAGGAGTTAAGACCCATTTTGTTTTTTACACCCTTTACTGTGAGTACCTTTACTGATGTGGACATCTACTTCAGGGTAAACGAATTAATTGGACCACCAGCTCTGCATCACTGGAATGCTACAAACAACACTAAGAAAAAGAACCTGCATCTTGTCATATCATAAAACCATTTAACACTGACCACCTAATCACATGTAAAAATCAATGAGTGACTGTTTTATGCCCATGACATTCTATGTGATTTATTTGTTAATTAGGGCTGGGCTACTTAACATGTTCCTGCCTATGGCAAATAGTCCAGCCTTCTCTTGTGAGCTAAGAATTGAGTGCAGTAGAAATAGAAATTAAACTAAATGTAAAGTATTTTTTGACAAGAACAAAGGACATTATGCAAGATACTTATTTTGGCCAAAAAAAATATTTCTGCTTAAGGAACACCAGCAACAGAGAAGCTAAATGTAAATATGTATTATTTATTGAAAAAGGACAAAGGACAAAAAAACAACATGCTTATTCTGGCCTAAAAAGTACATTTTGAAATAACAACAATTCAAAAAGTTGGAAGTACTAATTATACTTTAATGAATGTACAAAAGATTATTGAAGAATGTGACAATATATTTGACATAAAAACTTGCTCATCCCTAATCGCTTCAACAGATCATAAAAAACAATTACAAAATTAAAACAATTTTAGAAGTATTTACCATTGATTATAAATATTCTTAAATATAGTATTCTCACATATTTCCATAGTTAGATGCTATTATCGTTTGAATTTTTAAAGGAATTTATGAAAATACATTTTTAATTAAAAATGGAGACCACCTATGCTAATACAGAGTAAAAATCATGAATAAAACAGATATACTGTAGATTTTTTTATGTTTAATTCATTGCTAGAGAGACAAGAGTGTTTAAAAAGAAACAAAAATAAAGCAATAGTTTTAATGGGAAAAGCAATGGGAAAATAGTAAATCTAAGGTTAGAAACTGACATTCCAGAAGATGTCATTTTCAAACAAAGATAGTGCTAATCGAAATATGCAGTACAATTACTGAACTTGAACTATCTTAAAAATGAATTTAAAAACATAAAACAGTTGCACTGTGTTATTGTTATTCGTTTTCAAAGGATGTGGTGCTGTATAAAATATAACATTTTCTCAGAATCATGCATACTATTAGACAATGTGAGAAAGAAAGCTAGTAATTTAAAAATTCAGTACTGACAGATAATAAAAATACAAATAGCTACTCTGTCTGTAGTTACAAAAATCAACATGGTAATACTTTTCTGCCATCTTAGTTGAACCTTTAATTACTATTTTAGATTTACACATCTTATGATCCAAGATACTTCTTAATAGTATTTTGTGTCCAAATATTCTGTTCATTGTTTTTTGTTCCTAAAAAGAAAAGTGATTAGGAGATGGAAGTGTATCATTGGCTTGTCCAAAAAGAAACTTTGTAGCTAGTAAGAAAACCTTTCCTTCGCATCAGATAATCTCTCCATCAGTTACACAGGGTTAGGGCCCGTTGCTTCTGGGTGCAGAGAGGACAACATCCACATCATAAGGGCATGTGTTATACCTAGCCTACAGCAAGTTAAGAATGTCTGCTGTATTATAAATGCAACCATTCTTACCATATGTATTAACAGATCCAAAATTATAATCACTACAACAAGTGATTGTGCCCTTGTTATGTCTTGAAGTCCATTTCCTTATGTTTATACCAAAAGGCTTATGCAGTCTAAAATTCTATGTAGAAAAGAGATGCTTCAACATTTCCTGGATCTACAAATGGTGCACCACACTCCTAACTCTGACTCCTGAAATATTGCCATCCATGCATTTTGGTTTAGCAGTCCTCCTTATTGAACATTGCTTTTTATCTTGTGCGATACATGTAATCATAAAAAATATTTTATTTTATACAGTGTACCAAAGCAGGCGAAAGAATTATTTTGATCCAAAGTGAGGTTTTCTAACATTCTGCTGATGGCTCCACACCTGCACAGGTATAAATGTAGTAGAATGTCAGATACTATTTTGCAGTTTTGCATTTGCAAACAGAATGAAAGGTATCACAAATAGTGTATGTATCTGACAACAAGAAAGCCGAAATGGTATGTCCATGTGCATCTTGTGTCTCCTATACAACAGACAAAGTGCAATTGAAAGGGAAAGAACTACTCTTATATAGAACACCATCTATATGGATGTAATCCTGTCAACTTTGTGCCCCTTAAACATTTAAACTAGTGTACATTGCAGACAGCAGTAATAAATAATCAAATGCCCAATGAGATTTGCTTAATTAAAATTAATGTGTCAGCATATACAAGTATACTGCTTTTTTGCATACACATAAATTAAGGATATATTAATACAAGGTATAACAATATTCATGTTTTACAAGAAGAACTAATAGCAGCCCTATATGAGAATGAATATAAAACTGTAAAACAAAACTAATGTAAAACAAAATTAACAAGTATTTAGCTGGACTGCTCTATTTAAGAAAGACTAGTGTTATAATAGCTGTTTATTTCAGAAAGTCAGCATTAAAAATAGTGATGCAGATTTTAATCACATTTCATAATCAATAGTAGATCTGCTTTGATCAATTAATAAAACAGAAATACCACGATTAATGGTCTTTCATCCATTAAAGGGCTTTTTGTTTCAATGATACCAAATATTATTATCAGCCAATTGTCTGTTTTAAATGAACTATTTTTGAATTTATATAAAGCTAATAGGTTAAACGAACTGAATTTTTGTGAGTATGCTAAATGACATAAAATAGTTAATCTACACGCATACAGTACAACTGTCAACAGCAATTACTAAAAAGTTGGAACGAGTAGCCTCCTTAGTGTTAAGCGTATCCTGGAAAACAAGTCAAAAAACATTCAATTTTTTTAGCAAGAAAAATTGTTGTGTAACACAAACATGTAAATACTAAAGCATCAACAAATACAGTAAGAAAGGTATATCTAGTGTCCATTGCTATATTGATGCAGATAGTATATGTCCTTAGTAGTATGACTTGTATTGAGACAGTCACCAACGCACAGCCCGATGTTGCACTCATAACATTAGAAGTGTGTTTCTTTGCACACTTTCTGATAGTATGCTTTCTGTTGTTTGCCCATGACATGGCGGAATATCAGTACAAGATATGCACCAGCGACACACCCATTCTGCTATTGCACAGCTATCACAGCACAAAGTTTAGTGACTTCCACAGTTCCCCTGAAAAGAACAGGCCTTGTTGCATTATAAGCAGTGCTTAGGGGACTAACAGCTTTCTTCTTAGCCTGCTACTTGATAGCAATCATTTTACATTTTTGCCACAAAGCTACTTGCATAGTGAACCTTTACAGAACTAAATTCAACATGCATATCACGATGGCTCAATTGTATAGTGCCACATGCATCAGTTTCACTATCCGTGTCAATGACTGATGACAAACTGACATTGTCATCACTATTGCTTAATTTGGCTAATGTTCAGTTTCAGTTTGTTCAAAAGCTGGCTTTACAGCTTCAATTACACACCATTGTTTTGGTTGGAGGTTCTGACCACTCATATATATTGATGAGTTATCTTAGAGCAGCAAAATTCATAGAAAACTTAATAATTTTTTGCAGAATGTTATTTTATCCATTAGAGGGCAGCAAATACTGTCCCGAAGAGTTATTTGGGTTTTACATCGTAAGGCACACATTAAATTCCACTCTGACTCAGGCCTAACCATAATTACTTAGAATTCGGAGGCTGAATCAACCTTAGGGTTAACACCAAGAAGGTTTAATTTTTTTTTTTTTTTTGTTTAGCGAGAGTTGCTATCAATCTACAGTAAGATACTACAAGCATTAAGATTAACTATTAGAAACAAAAAATAAAAACAGAATGGAGGATCAAGAAAATAACCTATCAACTGCCTGTAAAAGGTTACACACTGACAATTTACAAAGCTGTAAGGGGATATAATATATGAAGAGGGGTGGTTCACCTCATCAACCAATAGTCTGAACTTTGCATCTATATAATTACATCTCTACAGTTACAGATCTATGCATTTCCTTTTATTGCGTTGTGTGTACCTCACATTATCTTATTTTTGTGAAATGAGATGACTTAGGTTTCCAAGATTTTGTTTTTCTGTGGTCATACAAAGTTACATGGAGTGTGATGTCATTTATATTCTGAAAACAAGACAGGGTTAAGAGGCTGCCTTCCTCTTAAACTGATGCCAAAATTTTCTGTTTAATCCAAAACATTACACTAAGCTTCACAGCAGGATGCAATCACACCAGCAGGCTTGTTTGTGCAAGTGTGAATCACAAATTTCTTATTAAACAGATTACTGAGAAGGTCCCATTAAAAATAGCATTGCTCCCTTATGATATCTTAAAGAGCCTGAAACAGCTAAAGAAAAAAGCAGAGTCCCGTCAGATCAAAATGAAAGTAGAGCTGATGCAAAAAAAAAGTGTTTCACAATAAAAGCTCATTTTCATTGCATTTACTGTTATATTTTTCTAAATTACTTAATAATTCTTAAATGTACTCAATTTCATCCACCAAGACCACTGTATAGTATGTAATGTATAATTAGTTACAAAAACAAATGGATTGAAAGAATAAAAGCAAAGTTAATGGGGGAAAAGGGACACAAGTACATTTCAGAGTTTGCAAATGTTTTAAAAACTGAATTTAGACACTGTTTAAGTAGGTTTCAGGAAACCAGAAACCAAACTCATCACATTTCTGTGCACAACAGCACTAAGATGTACATGTGGGCCATAACACTACCCAGGTATGGCTTAACTTAACCAAGCATGTTCTTTTTTATGCTTTTATGGTACCATCACATTATGTCTACGAACACAAAGACAACTGCTTTGTGTTCTAAAAACACTTATGAGATCCAGTTTTCATTTCTCAAGGTGTTGCACAATGATAATGTAATGTGAAAAGTTAACTCCACACAGACATAGAACTGGAATTTGACTGCAAGCTGGTATGACTGGCTTTATGTTCTTCTCGTGTACATTCCTGCATTCCTAGATTCTTCTCACTGTTCAAAGGGATCCATTCAGTTTAAACGGAGACTCCTAATACATAAATTGTTTGGCAGTGTAAATCCTGTCATGAACTGGTTCTGGTTCTGCCTGTTAACTACCAGTTCTACAAAAGCCTATAGTGGAAAATTGGATTCTGAAGATGAAAGAATGGATGGAACATTTTCTCTCTATTTAAAGTGCTAGGTCTGATATTTAATTGTTTTAGCAGACAATGCCATAGATAGCTGTTTGGTTTATATTTTGTGTACATTACAGAAATGTAATAATCTCTGACAATAATCAATGTTGGCACCAACGAAGACTCACTACACCTTAATGAACAGGTGCTGAAACTTATCTCTAACGACGAAGTAATTTTCACCAGCATTGACTCCATCGTCACAGACGATCCTGCAGATCAACTTGCATTTCCCGAAGAATTTCTTAATAGTCTTACTCCCACAGGCATTCCTCGGCATAAACTCAAAAGTGTTCACTTATCAATAAATAATTATATGCGGCGTATGCTACACCACGGGTTGGCTAGTAATATATATTACTGTAAACATCACTATCACTTTTTCACATGGACTTATTCCAGGCAAAACAATAGGGATGTTGGGCCTATCACTGTATCAACAGACAATGTGAGACACAATAGCAAATACATTTTAATGATCATGTAGATATGTCATTTACTCTTAAACGTGGTTTATTGCTAAAGACAAGTACCCTGAGGTGATCAGGTAGAAGGGCAATGAAGCAGATACTGAAAGGCATATCACCACACAAATCCAGGCATCATCATCATCATCATCATCATCATCATAGCTGGTTTAATGGCCAATTTCATATTTTTACCCAGGTTAGCTAGTAGTCCTTGTATTTTTTTCTCCACCATCCATTCCAAGGCATTACTGAAGGTGAGACATCTTCTTTGGCCTCCTTTTTAGACTCATCCTCTTTACTTTCAATTTAGCATACCTCTTCATCCAATCATCGTCTGTCTTTTGCTCAAATCACTTTAGTTTGCTTTTCCTCAGTTTAACACCGATGGCCTCCACCCTAAGTCTTACTCCATGACACTGTACACGTCTTCCTCTCACAACACTGACTGTCCACTCGCTCCCATAGAACAGACTACTGCTCACATTGTTATTATAAATTTTATCTTTCAATGTAAGAGCAGAACTCTGGGGACTGCTTCCAAAATTTCTTTCATGAACCTCCCATTCTGGCCATAACTTCTGTGCTCACACCTCTATCTGCATTCAGCAAGTCTCCTAAGTAGCGGCATTCCTCATTTTCTTCAAAACAACTACTGTACATTGTCAACATTTCCACTTACTAAGAACTGGTACTTTTAGATCCTGTTGATTTCAAAAACATAACATTAATGATTTTTCAGATTATATTAGCATAGATTTATTCAGTGTTTTTATGTCACAGTTGAATTTTTGTTTTACTTTTTACAGCACCTTTAGTGTAGCTGTTTGCTGTTTTAAATGTGCTTTATAAATAAGTTTGATTTAATTGTCATGCACCCATCTCTTCCACATCTTGCACCTTCACCTCCAATCAATGCCTTAGTGTTTCTCACATTTACCTTGAGGCCTTTCGCTTCCAAACTAGCTTTCCATTTCAATGTCTTCTTCAAATCTGCTTCATTTTACTTTCAACTTGTTTATCATTGAAAATGAGATAATCAGCATACAAGAGCTCACCTGGCAATCTTTCAAGCAAGTCTCTGGTCACCACGTACATCAGCTTCACAAAAGTCAACAGACTTAGAACAGATCCCTTGTGAGGTCCCACCTTCACTTCAAAATATTCACTTATGTGATTGTTATTATCACAGTTTTGGCTTCCTTATACATCTGATACCATCACAGATTTTTAACCTTTCATCTACACTGGGTGTTCTCAATGTTAGTTCACCACCACTCATGGGACCACCAACAACACTATTTAAAATCTAGAGGAACCACTAATAACACAATTCCAAAAACCCATCATTTTGTTTTCGGGGAGAAGCAATAATATTATACACTATTTTGGAATAAACAAGTTTTACTTTTAATGGACTGTAGGATTAATATGTCTACCATCAAAAGAAAACTACAAGAACAGATATGGCTGGGTCAGAAGTTACTCTCAGCATTACAAATAGATGTTTACTTATCAAGCATTAGGAGAAAGTAACTACTAACACTGGAAAAAACACTGCTGTACAAAATTCAGAATCAAAGAGTGAAAAAACAAAAACCAATTGATGAGTCTCCTCAGTACACATTTCACCCTAACAAGGCAAAAGGCAGTAAGAACAGAAAAATAAAGGCTTGAGCTAGAAAGGGAGCAACCTCATCTACAGAATCCAGAGGGCAAAGATTGTGTTATCTCACAACAGTATTTTTTTTTTACTTTTGTACAATTAGTGTGGAAGCCCAGCACTTGGGAGATTTGCATGGGTTCCAGACTTCAAGCAGTTGTTGACTATACAGGATTTTCAACCAAATATGGAAAATGATTGTTATATTTATGATTATGTTAGTTGTCCAAATACTTTTGAGCCCCTTGAAAATGGAGGGGGCCATGCAGAAAAATGTCTCTCATTCCTAAACGGCTCATAAGATATTTTTGGTAAACTCTTTAAATTAAAGCTAAATGTCTACACTTCAATCACATATTGATTACTTAATTTCAAATCACTTGTAGGGCAATACAGAGCTAAAATTATGAAAATAATGTCACTGTCCAAATACTTGTGAACCTAACTGTATGTATGTACATATATTTATATACACCCTGTGTGTATATATATATATATATATATACACACACATACATGTATATATTTGTTTCTTCAAACATTAATTTATTATAATAATAAATAACAATGTTGATGGTGAGAATAAAAGCAGAAATACAATATTTATAAAGCCAAATATCTCAACCACCTAGCCAATTCAGAATGCAAAGTATAGCTTGCAGCTCTACCCAGTACAGATTTTTTTGGCTGACAGAGTCTCCTGTAATCACCAAATTGCTTCCATGTCATTTGACTTAGACGTCATGTTGAAATGTACGTTTGTCCTACAGCAATTGTAATTGAAGGACTATGTTACCATGCAATTAGCTTATATGTATAACCATCAAATAGAGACGTGTACTCAAACTGGGTCTGTGAGGGATTATTCCTAGACATTCTAATTATGAATTTAACACAATAGCAGTAAAGAGGTCATTAAAAAGATTATACTTTTATACCAGTTTCATACCCCTAAACAGCATCAACCAAACTTAACTATTATGTATCGTCATTTGGTCAATGAAAAGAAATCTGCACTGGGGAAGAAGGAGATCTGTTGATCGGGAGTTCTCTGGAGACTTCTACCTATTCACAGGGTCCCTACTGTTTGCAATATAAGATGGAGAATATTGAGGATTTCTGCTGTAAACTGCCTTCTCATGTCTGTTTATTATAAGGTCCTATTGTATTGTTTTCTTGAAATGGCAAAGATTTACTGGAAATCAATAAACCTGCACATACTTACGAAATGAAAGCCACACAGATTTTGTTTAAAAATCAGTGGTCAAAGCACTATATCCGAAATGTAAAATTGTAAGTGGTAATATAGGTCAGAGAGCTACAGTATCAATGGCTCATTAAGGCAAATTTTCGCTCCACACGCACTGTTGAAATGCATTTACACTTTCAGCGGTTTATAAAATAGAAACAATTGTGGTCAGGTAAGGAAGTATACATGCCCAGCAGTTTTAAGAGACAATTCTGCTGCATCCTGCTCTTATCAAACATGAAGACATCTCAGATAATTACTGATCCAACCAATGATGATGAAAGTAATAGAGTTTGGTCTTTCAGTTAGGCACAGTATAATGGTACAGCATAACAGTGACTAACCTTGGGTTCTTCAAGGTTAGTCCATTACTAGAAAAAATAATTTCCTATTGTAAAGACAACACATAGTTTCAGACTATTTTCACTACTTGGAAAAAAATCTTTAAACATTTTGTTTTATTTTAATTTTTATTATAGATTTGATTGTTTTCATACATTATTAGTGATTAATTTATGACTGGTAGTAACAAGGTGATATGTGCTTTGTAAATTAACAATTTTGAAAAACTGCAGAAAAACTGCACTGCTCCTCTCAGCTTCATCTACAGCACTGCTCCAGTCTGCTGAATGCATTAGATGGTATGCACAAGGAATGTGTGTGGGAAAACAAAAAACACAAAAGTCTTTTTAGGAACATATTGCAAAAATAAGCAGAGTTGATGCTAGTTTTAGTAAATCTACTTGTAATATTTTAAACAGACAATGTTCATTCCTTTTTACTTGATTATAAAATTATTCCTAAATTGTTACTGTAAATTTTATAAAATGATGACCAATTTCACATGCAACTATAACATTTCAAAGGAAATAAAACAATCCTACTCAATCCATATCCAGCGGAGCACTAAACATATATTCTGTAATATTAACATGTAGACTTACTGGAACACAGAGATAACAGAGAACTAAAAGGTTAAGTCTAAGTCTAACTTAGTAATAGATGTGTCAAGGTTATGGCAATGTAAACTTTGTAACTTCTTATAAGGTTAATTAAATTGGACAAGTTTATTAAAAGTAAGAATAAAAAAAGAATGAAATATGAAATTAAACTCACAATCTCTTCAAAATGTACACAATATATTTCAGTTCTTGCTGAGCTACTATACTTTTAACTAGTTAATCAGCTTGTATTCTACATTGCAGGATTTTAACACTTTCTAGAATGAAAAACAAGTCAGACCAAGTTAGACATTATCTTATTGATCTTATTTGAAAATATTCTTAATCAGAACTTGGTATATTATAAAAAAATATACATTTTACAATTGAAAAATTAAAGAGTAAATAAAACATTTTATTCTTGTATTGTATTTAGAATACTGAAACATCAGTCTTTTCTCACATAAATTTGGGATAATAATAACAAGAGATGCCCAGTTAAAAAGTGTCCTTCATAATGATGATGTTTCAGAAAGAACGCAGAACTACATTTTGGACACTTTCTTTCAAAAGGAAGGACTATAAATAAAATAAATGGAAATATAAAGGTAAACGTTTTGCTACAAAATTTAACTATAAGGCTATTTCATTCTTTACCTAAATCCTGGATTTTTATTTATCTACCTAATGATCTTAAGAAGCCATGTCAATTACTTAAATTAGTGTAGTGTCATGTGAACAATGAAGGTGCAGATTTATTGAAACTGTGTATTTTAATCACAGGAAACAAAAAAAAAAAAAAAATGTGATTCTCATTATTAATTACTCATCTTAAGTTATGCAAAGCACCTTCTCAATAAAAACTGAACTTGATAAGATGATCAAATGATGTCCCTGTTATCCCATTTTATTATCACCAGCCTTCAATCAAAACAATCCCAACTTTATGTAAACTCTTAAAAAAGGTCATAGTGCTACAAACATTGTACTAACATTTATAAAGTTAATACCAAAGTTATTTACCCAAAACAAACACATTTAATGATAACTTGAAAACATTTCCACATCTCAGCTCAGAACAGAACAACTTAGAAAAATCTTTCCAATTTTTGTATTCTTATCCATTTACCATTCCAAAGCCTGTGTTTTCAGATGCTTCTATAATGAATCTGCCCCCAAACCAGAGCTATGTGTGCCCTGTGAGGGGGCTGGTGCCTGGTCTAATCTTTTTTCTTGTTTTACACCTGGTGTTACTTATGCCCATCTCCACTGTGATCCTGAATTGGAGAATCTACTGTGTGCCTGTGTATATATACAGTTACACTACAGGGTGATCCAGATCTAATTATGCAGATCCAGATCGTCTAGATGATTCTGGTTTATGCGGGGGTGATTCCACTTCAGTGAGAAGACGATTCTTCATGTTGTCATTTCGCACACTTCTCGATGGTCCGGCAGTTTTCGGGTTATTTTCTATGTAATAAACTTAATAAGTTATAGCGTAATGAAAATTGCATAATTAGATCTGGACCACCCTATATCTACAAACCTAGTAATTGTTGATATATATTTTGTAAATATTTATACACAGCTAAATAAACTGAGTTTCTTTGTGCTTTTATTTGCTGTAGACTGGTTGCCACATTTTACTACTGCAAGGAAATGAGAGAATTACTATAACCTTTACTTTACTTAGATCCAGCTACGAAACAATTACTAAGACTAAGGAAACAATCAACAGTGTGATATCTGTTAAAATACAGGTCCTCTAGACACAATTGCACCCTATCATACTTAGCCAAATTATGTATAAACTATAACCCTCTACAGTTTCCAGTGTGTGGAAATAAAGGAAATTAAGATGTTAATGATACTGGCTTCTGTGATGTTTATAAATATATGTGCACTAATACAAGACAACATTTCAGGATAATTTGAGTCCAGAGGCCCATAACAATAAAATCACATCCATCTTTTTACTTTTATCCACTTTGCCAAACCAGCACAAATAAATAATGCACTTGAAAGTTCAGAAGAGGATTGATAGTGGTGTCACAGGCATCACCAACTGCATAAAATGTCAGAATCTTTAAAAACAATCTTCACACTAGTACATCAACTTGGGTTTTAATGCGCTGCCAAAACCTCTGTGTAAGATGTAGGGTGATCACACAGCTGCAGTAGTAAGAACAAATTGTACAAACTCCAAAAACATTAAACCACTTTGCTGACAGCAAAGAAAACTCTTACAGAATATATGAAACATTTTCTAAAACAAAGGATTTTTTGCCAATTTGTAATAGATAACCTTTTAAAAAGCAAAGCTATTTACCGGGTCTGAGTTTTACATTTTTCATTTTTCCGCCAAAGCAGACTTCCATTAAATAAACAATATTTTGTGTTATAAAGTGGCTAAAAGACACAGGTACTAGATACCAGCAGGCAGCAATGATTTTTCCTCTTCTTCCACCATCATATTTTTTGTCACAAGATATTTTTGGATGGTCTCTAATGAAACCTGTAAACTTTATATTATCTGATCCTGTGGCCATGTACTGAAAAATAAATTCCACCTGAAGAATGGTCAACTAGAAAATGGTATTGCAGATTTTATTAATTACTGCTTCTGGTATATTTAGTATGAAACTTTTACTGTAGGGCAGCACGGTGTAGCAGTGGTAGCGCAGCTGCCTCGCAGTAAGGAGACCCGGATTCGCTTCCCGGGTCCTCCCTGTGTGGAGTTTGCATGTTCTCCCCATGTCTGTGTGGGTTTCCTCCAGGTGCTCTGGTTTCCTCACACAGTCCAAAGACATGCACGTTAGGTGCACTGCCGATCCTAAATTGTCCCTGGTGTGTGCTTAGCGTGTGTGTCCTGTGGTGGGCTGGTGCCTTGCCCAGGATTTGTTCCTGCCTTGCACCCTGTGTTCGCTGGGATTGGCTCCAGCAACCCCCATGACCCCATGTTAGGATATAGCAGGTTGGAAAATGACTGACTGACCTTTACTGTAAAGTAGTAGAATTAACATTGGTAATGAAGTGGATAATTGAAGTACAGCATTTTACTAAAATCAGAGCTCTAATAATAATACATTTTATTAATATAGCACCTTTCCCATGCTCAAGGCACTTTAAATCATTCTATCATTCTAACACTTTACTGAAAATAGCAGAACTTGCTGATGTGAATACACTACTGGTCAAAAGTTTTAGAACGCCTCACTTTTTTCAGCTTTTATGAGACCACTGTTGAGCTGTGTTTGAAGTGGTTGTCCTTTGAGGCACTTATCAAGCAGGCTGGTGATCCTCACAAACTTGTCTTCTGACTGGGTTGTGACTTTGGGTTTGCCAGATCTCTTCCTATCCGTTTCTTCCAGTTTTCAAATGCCTTTGGATATTGCCTTTGGATTGTGTAGGACACCACATTCACTGACACAATTTTGCAATTTTTCTGAATGAAACTTCTAAGGGTAATAATCCTTTGTCTCGTTTCATTTTTTAAATTGTAATTTTCTTGCCATTAACACTGGAATTTACAGCTTTATGGGGTGCAGAGGGTGTACTAACACAGTGTGTTCCAACTCTGCTTTAAGACAGACTGAGTGTTTTGAAGTAATCAACAGAAGTTGGGACAACTGTACAAACTGTTAGCTTCAATTTGCAAAGCTCAATTTACTTTAATTGCTGCAGAACATCTGTAAGTTGTAAACTATTAACTGTTCCCTGAAGAAGGACCATTTCTAATATTCTGAAATGTCCTTTTTTCAGTTTTTGCTAAGCTAAACTTTAAATTCAAACCTCCAGCAGCCTACTGCTTACCTCTTCACCATTTCAGATCAAAAAATGCATTTCAACTGATTAAATTTGGAGAAAAACTGGCATTCTAGGCCTTTTGATTGGCAGTGTAGTACACAAAATAAAAAAAAAAAACAGTTTTAAGTGTGCTGCCTGCTTGGATTAATTGTCCTACTTACAGAGTTCAACATCAGCCTTGTTTCTTTGTCTCACTGCATTCATAATACCCAATCATTCTGTGTAATGATAAGTACTGGAAAGTAACTGATTTGGTCAATTACACCACATCCTCATTTGGCATTTTAAGGACATACTAAGAGCAAGCTGGTTGTCATGTACAAAAGGTGGAAATCTAGTTTCTTTTCTGTGACAATTATATTTAATAATCCAAAAATGACATTCTCAGTAATACATCTGCGAGCAGCTACACTGTATGACAGCCCCATTAGGCACTAAGCAGGGCATGATCTAAAAATTGTGGTGAGCAAAGATTTGTAAGGATATTGTTTGACTAAAGAAGAATTTTAGTCATGTTGCCTCTGGGCTAAATATCAGCCAATTAGAGCGCAGTAAAAAATGACTTTTTTGGAAGCCTACTGTCAGGGAAAGCAGAGTATGATAGAAGATGACGAAAAAAACTTTCTAGTTATAGGTAGCTAGCACAATCAATGAGATCTGTACCTTGTTTTAAAAACGGGGTAAAGTACTGAGTTCTGATAAGAGTTTTAATTGAGAGGCAAATTTAGCATAATTCAACACTTGAAGATACAAATGAGCCAAGATGTCCCCAGAAAGCTCAACAGACCTTAGATGGCAGTTCATCAGGTCCTTGTGAATTATGGACCTAAACTAAATTCAAGGCTTCCTTCCTGATCTGAAAATAAGACTGAAAGGATTGTGGATCTTTAGAAAAAACATCACAGTTTAATTCACAGAAACAATTGCTTATCTGCATGGAGTTATTGGTTATAGTGCCTGATATACATCTAATTGATAGGATGATTGCTAAAGTATTGCATCATCTTACATTATTCACAAGCAGCCTACTTAGTCAAACATAATCTAGATCCATCAACCTTGGGAAAATCATCCTCAAGGGATTAGAGATGGTTTTCTAATTCTAGAATTTCTATGTCTGTGAGCCCAGGTAAAGTCTTGTATAGTGCCCTTGGATGACCTTTCCATACTCAGGCAGTATCTTGCAGTGAATCAGCAGTAACAGCAACAACATTTACTACCAGCTTGGCAGAGAGTTTAGCACAAGAGTAGATGTTCCAAAGTAGTATTTCTAAAGTTGTGAGGTGATGAAATGCTAATAAGTTGAATGACTTGGAAGAAGTTGGATATTAAGTACTGAGAAAACACTCCAGTAATCAAATAATGTGGCAGATTAAATGCTTGAATTTGAAGGGGAGAATAGCATGGCAGTGGTTTGAAGACTGGCATATAGTCAATCCTAGTGGAATAATGGTGAGGAGAAATGAAGGAATTGGTCTTGGAATTAAGCAATCTGAAAGTGTTAATCAGATTTAAATCAACAACAAATCTGAATGAAGAGAATGTTGATTGCGGGATATTCTGGCCAGTGGGTATGGGTGATTTATCAAGCAAAAGATTCATGAAAGAATTTCCACCCATGCCCACAATTAATTCATAGTCCTTTAAAATGCAGCACTTTGCTGTAAATAGTTAGGAACTTGCTGGGAAAGGTGTTGGGACTTTAAACAAAACAAACAAGACTTTTTTACTGAATTATTTCCATCAAAATGTAGCAAAATCTTAAATCACAATGCAGCGGAGTAGAAACACCAAACCTTTTATAAGTAATAGAGGTGGCCACAAAATAATGTCTATTAGAGTCTTGCAACATCCTTAGAGAGCATTTTAATTTTTATGAACAAATGCAGTATCATAATCAAGCACATTACATCTTTTGGTATTAAGACTCAGGCCCTGTACATTTCAAGAAACTATTGACAGGTTTGGTATTACAGAGAGGAGGAGTACTAAAAAAGGAGAGAAAGAATATACAAGGCAAGCAACCTGTCTCCACCATCCTCACACCACCCAAACCCAGAGTCTTGCTATCATGATTAAATCCTATGATAACATATATATATATACAGTATATATATATATATATACAGTGTATATATATATATATATATACAAACAAAACACAAAGAATCTCCCAAGCCAACAGTAAAAACAAAAAAATAAAACACAAACTAACATCAAGCCACCCAAAAACAACCTGTCAAGCCCACAATTTCTGAATGTGAAATATTAAGGAACTTGACAAATGGCAGCATTATTGCAGACATACACCTCACCCACCCCAAGTTTCTCTTCTCCACACTGTATTCTGATATTGTATTTAACAGAAAAACCCTAAGCAGAAAAAATGGAGTATAATTACAGCCCACCTGATGTCCAAAAGATGAAACGTTTTGCGAGAGCACTGCAGAACAAAAACTTAAATCTTAACTGGAAATCTGGAAGTATCTCATCCGAGAGACAGCAGTAAATACTAGAAAATGGCAATCTGAACCACCACACAAAAGGTTTCCAAGACCACAGTTCCCTTAAAATTCCTAAAAGGTGGAATGACCATGACCCTTCCTAGAGCAGTCCACCAGCCTAAACTGAGCAATATCCTGGAAAGATATGTGACCAAGAACCTGATGGTTACTCTGGCTGAGTTCCAGAGAAACTGTGCAGGGATGGGAGAAACTTCAACAAGGACAACCATTACTGTAATAGTCTACCACTCTGGGCTTTACGATAAAGTAGCTAGGTAAGGTAAACACCTCTCCTCAGTGAAGAACAGATGGAAGCTTGCTTGATAAAGGACTTTCATTATGTGAAAAATAGTATTCTGTGGTTTGAAATCATGATTAGTAGGAAAACAGGCATAGCTCATCACCTGTGCAATACCATTCCAATAGTGAAGCATGGTGGTGGCAGCATCACACTATGGGATTGCTTTTCAGTGGCAGGAAATGGGAGTCTTGACAAGTTTCAGGGAAAGATGAACATAGTAATGTACACAGATATCCTTAATAAAAACCTGCTCCTAAGCTTTCTGGACCTCAGACTGGACCAAAGGTTTACCTTCCAATAGGACGAAGACCCAAATGACAAATCAAGTACAATGCTGAAGTGGCTTTGGGTCAACTTTGTGAATATCCTTGAGTTACCCAATCAGAGCCCAGACTTGGACCCAGTCTCTGGGAAGACATGAAAATAGCTCTCCACTGATAGAGAAGAATGGCAGAAAATCCTCAAATCCGAGTGTGTCAAGCTTGTTGTGTCATATTGTGTCATATCCAAAATGACATCAGGTTGGAATCATTTAAACTGAATACTAAATAGAGGGTGAACACTTTTGTCAATGTGATTTTTTTAAAAAAATGTTTATTACATTTGCAAAAATTTCTAAAATCATGTTTTTGCTATGTCATTCAGGGGTATTGCGTGTTGCTTGTGCATCCACTATGTGTGTATGTATAAATACATATACACATACTGTAAGTGTATATATGCATATACTGTATGAGGGATGATCAACTAGTTCTGGGCCTGAATCTAAATAGGGTATTTTACAGTACTCAGGCTGTAAGTAGTCTGAAAGTACCCTCAAGTATGTGAATCACAATCCAAATCAAAGAATTATACTGTATAAGCCTACTGAACACCTTTATTATGTGTTCCCCATACTGCTTTTGGAAACACTTCAAAACAGACTATAAAATGCTCTTTAGTCCAAGGATGCACTTGTTTGATCCTCTTTGTACAGTTTCTTGTACCTATTTTAACATAGTGACCAGAACTGAAAACAGCTTTCCAAATATTGTTTCACTAACACATTATGAAGCTAGAGCATAAAATCCTTTACAATATTACCCAACACTTTATTAGTGTTTTAATTGCTTTGGCACACTGCCTGCTGAGTAGCAAATCAGTTTCAAGGCCAAGCACTCCTTAAAGCTTTCTGCAATAAAAGCAGCCATGAATAGCAGTATGGTATCTACTATTCTGATTCCTCAAATTGAGCTTGATAAGTGATTTAAGTCACGTAGGATCTGTATAAAAAATGATCTGCAATAATTTTTTTAATTATAAAATACAGTGTGCCTCTCTGGGTTTTTCCCATGTCTCAAACGACATGTTTATTAGGTTAACTGATGACTCTAACTTGACGCCATTTGAGTATGTTTGGATGGGTAATGTTTCTGTCTTACACACACTGCTGGATAGACTCAACACCCTGTGACCGTGACCTAAATCAATTTTGTGTTTGAGAAATATTATAGTACTGTAGTGTCTAAATTGTCTTTCTGGGTCCAAATTTCAAGAATATTAAAACAAAATCTCAGGCACTGTAATCACAATCAAGTAGCTCCTTGATGTTACATTTTTAGAAAAATTAGATTTAAAATATAACCAGCAAAAAGTCTTCTCAGCTACTGATGGTTTATATCACAGGTTTCAACATTCTGATCACTTTAATATGCTATTTTGTCAAGTTCATCCTAGTCTTGGAAAGTTCTGAGGGATAAAGAGGATACTGTTACAACTACTTAAAAGAATCTGAAGTAAATATTTTAGAAACACAAAACATAAGAAATAAAACAGTGTCCGCCGGGAAGATTGCATACAGCTTATCGATCACCACTTTTTGCTTACTGGGGTCCTTTGTGCTTGAGGGTAGATAGCATCTAATAACAATAGCGTGTCAAAAACCGACAGTATACACATTCAATTCACTATCAAAGAATGTAATTGAAGAAGTCACCTATTATGAAAGTCAATTAAAATAAATGTGGAATGGAGAGAAAGGAGTAGGTAAACGGAGTCTTAAAAGCGGCGCTTGCGCATTTGCTACCTATGTGTATGAGGAGGGGTAAATTGATGGTGCGCACGCACGCGCACACCTTGATCAGCCCGTGTCACTCGTCTTTTTATATTGTCAATGTAACGGAATTGTAATAAATAAACTGACGACTTAATAAAAGTCAATTTACTTAGCTTTCGGTAAAATAGTTTACATCAAAAATATGTAAATAGCTGTCCCATACCCGAGCAAAAACGAGTCAACGGGCACTAAAAATCACAAGGTAACAATAAACCATGAGATTAGCAGAGACGCGACAGTTTGGAGGTTACACGTTATCTTACTTAAAATGTGTAACTGTCCACAAATTTTAAAATGAACATCATAATAAAGATTACTTTCTTATAATCCTATAAATATAACCATGTGATAAAGCAAATGCATATTTCAACTCTCCATCGCCCAAATCTGATGTTTTATTTGCACTCGCACGCACATTATTTAAAAATGCTATTACAAGGCCATTTCTAGCTAATATAAGAGTTATATTTGTAAACATCTTAAGACGCTGAAAATAGGACAGCTGCCCGATGGCATTCGCCAATTGGGGTCTTTTTCATATAAGAACTCCCGCAACACGTGCATCACTTTTTAACTGCCACTAGCTTTGTGGACAACCAATACGCCGACATACATTTAAAGCACTTTTGGCATAGCTGGTTTAATAAAATTAGGTGTCCTACATCAAAACCACTTCAAAAACAAATCAAACAAGAAGCGTGTGGAATTGGACTGTAAACTCTCTCCTAGCCTCGAACACAACACAGGTGCTTGTATGCAGTTTGCAAGACGTTATAAACTAGAACTATCATATACGTTGATCTAATTTTGTTTTTCCATCCGAAACTGCCGGACGCTGATCCACCATCAAGGATCTGGCTTAAAGGAGGAGGAGAGGCGAGGGGGAGGGGGCCATGATGGGTGAGAGAGGAGGGGAGAGAGGGTTGGTCAACCTCACAGTCCAACATTATTTTCCATAAGGCACAAAATAATAATAAAGCCGCTCACAACGACAGCTAACGAGCGTAAAAGCAAACAGATCGTGTCATACGGCAAAAAGACGACGAGTGATCTTACCTCCTAGCGCTGCTGGTTCGGAGGATTATCTGAAGACCGCAACGCCTGCCTCCTTCTTTTTCGTGTTTTAATATTTAAACAATATCCTGCTAATCTGGGAGACAGGACAGCGTAGGGAGACTAAAACTGACATCCAGCCCCGAAGATGGAGGCGGGACTCACTGCTGGTGACGTCATCCACGGCCAGAGGACTGTACTGTAGTACAGTACAGGGAAGCACATTGACATCGCGAGTTTGCAACAGAGACGCTGGGCTCGGCTGCACACCTACCTTCTGATAACTGGCGTTAGTCTTATTTATAAAAAATATAAAAAAAAAACTGAAATATGCCTTTTCCCCCTCGGCACGTTTCTGCTTCTCCGCAGCACCGAAACCTTTGGCCTAAAAATACTTTCAAATCAGCAGACATTTGCCTATGTCCATAATAAAATCTGATCGGACTGTATTATTTTTACTCTCACGAAGAAGGCACCCTGGTCAAAAGTATTTTGAGAAAATAACTGGTTTTTGACGGCCTCGGCTTGGCTCACCTGGTATAAAACATACTTATTAAAAGGATTCAGAGCTGTACAGAAGTTGCATCACATCTGCTGCCTGTTCCTACTTCATTTCTGCAACTGAAGAAACTGGAGCCCATACCCAACAATTCAAAAACCTTTACTATACAGGCAATGATAAAATAACTAAAATGTCTGTTGTTGTTCCAGTTACATATTCTTTCAGAATATTTTAACCAGACCCCCACCCCCTCACCTCTAAGGCAGAGTCTGTCCAATATTTAAAAGCAGTATTTATGAAAAGGAGGTTTAACTGTTGCATGTACTAAAACCACCCTGAATAAATGAATTTCAAAGTAAAAACACTTTAAAGTGTTTATGGATATTCAATTAATACAACTTTCCCTGATACATATGCTGTCTCTGACCTTGCTATTTATGTAGTTAATTTTATTTGTATCATTGTTATTAACAGCAAATTGGCAAACAGCATGCTTCTTTTTTATCTTTTACTGTTTCTATGAAATGTAAAACTTGATAAAATGATTTTTCTTATACACTAAGGTAATCCTGAACTCATTCTCTTGTCAAAGTTTATTGTAATTAACACCCATTTTTCATATAAAATTAAATTGTTTTGTCAAATATAAGTTAATCAATTAATTAATTTAATCTCTTTTTGAAGTCTGTATTACATTTTACTACTACTAATATTAATAAAGTCCATCTATTATTCAACCCACTATATCCTAACTACAGGGTCATGAGGGTCTGCTGGAGGCAATCCCCAGCCAACACAGGGCGCAAGGCAGGAAACAAACCCCAGGCAGGGTGCCAGCCCACCGCCGGGCACACACATACACACACACTTGGGACAATTTACAATCGCCAATGCACCTAACCTGCATGTCTTTGGACTGTGGGAGGAAACCCACGCAGAGACGGGGAGAACATGCAACTCCACGCAGGGAGGACCCGGGGAGCGAACCCAGGTCTCCTAACTGCAAGGCAGTGGCGCCACCATGCTGCCCCTATTATTAATAAAGTATGGTACTTTATTGTAATTAGCACAAAAATCTCAGTACAAATATAAACATGCATATATATTTAAATGTATGTGTTTAAAATGTGTATCATACACATGGTTTTATAATATTCAAATGAATAATATGCTTCCTTATATTTCTCAATCAGCACACCCAGTCCCGAGCATTGGAGCCTATTTGTGCTGCATTGCGCACAAAGAGTGGGAGGCCCATTGAATAAGCATCGCACAGTCATGCAAATGCCTACAGTCACTCACACGAATCCACTCTAGTGCTGCCAATTAAATTACCACATACTGGTATGTCTTTGAGATACGGACGGAAACCAGAAAGTATGTGGGCATGGGAAGAACCTGTAAATTCCAGACTGACAACTGCATCAAGGCTCAAACCCAGGACTCGAGGGCTTTGAGGCAGCAGCACTAACCCCTGTGCCACATGAATAATAATCAATGGTTTGAACAAATACCATAATTCCAAAGGTATATGCTATAGTATTTTTATTAACAGTAATAATAGTAATTGTCACATTTATAGAGGAAATTCTTGCATACATAGCCAACGAATGTGCAACACATCCACACACTGCACTGTGAATGCCACCCACTGTTATTATCGCTTTTTATTATTATTTCAAAGGTTTCATGCATGTCTTCACAATGATGGCAAACGTGACTGTTTAATGCTACTGACAACAATTTTTTGTCGTGATACAACATAGTATCTGTTCTGTTTCAGTAACAGTACAGTGTAAGTGTAGAAAAATAAAGTCCGGGAAATATTAATAAAAGTCTTCTAAACACAGACAGGAGAAATTTCAGTTAATACCTACAGTACATTACCAATAAATGTAATGAAGATGAATGAATCTTAATTATCTGGGAACTCTGTTAACCTGTCGTAATCTTTTTGATGTCTCAATATGGACTACCTTTATGATGGGCTTTCCGTTCACAAAGCTCTCGTGGTGTTAAGATTGGTGTTGAGATTCAATTGATATTAGAGACAAGAGAACAGGAAGTAGTACTGATTATATCTTTGTTATATCTTTGTTTAATACTATCTTATTCATTTTAACATCGTTTTTGAAATTGATAAAAATAAATTCATTTTTGCAATGTATATTTGTGATATTTGAAAACATCCCAGCTACACGCACATTGTTTATTGTGGTAAACCTGCTCTAAGGCAGACATATGAATATGAAAATTATGTGTTTTAGAGTCACAAGATTAGATCATCAGCAGTCAGAGACAAACAGTTTATTGATTCAGGAAGCTTTGGGTGGTATTAGGAATCATATTAGGAATCATAAACTGTATTAAAACATTTTCAAATAATTGCACATTTAAATTAATTTTGGAAGTCACAAGTGCACAGGCAATTCCTTTGAATTTTAAACCCATGTTGTCTATGTCTGTTAGATTTTCTAAATGGAGTAAAATTTAAGTTCACCTTTCCCCAACTCATAATCTCTACTATTTTTCTCCCAATTTGTACAGTAGTATTTAGAAGTATCTCTCTTCAAAGCCTCATTTCTCAGCACATCTATTTGAATTAAAAGAGTATATTATAACAGTGGTTATCCTGGCTTTCAAGCAGCTGCCTCATTTCATTTACAGCAAAATCAACAGATTCCAGAAAAGCAAGTAACTTAATGTGCACTTCAGCAGTCTAAATAAAAAATATTTATATAAATACTTTATTTTTGTCACTCATTTTAGCAGTGAATAATAGAAATTGATTATGTAGCACCCATATGAATTGGCATTTTTGCTGGTTTAGCTCAACTGCAAAAAATAAATTTCTGCAATTTATGCAGTTAAACTCGGGTTTTATTTAATTGTCCTGAAATTCAGACAAAAAATCTCAGTCATCACTCTCTACTAATAGTAAAGAAAGCATTAAAATAAACCAAATGCATTCCTAAACCACAATATAATAAATAATGCTGCCTACATTAAGCCAGTTACCATGTTTTTCCACTTAATTGTACTGGGCACAGTAACATACTGGTCTTCATGTAGCACTTCAAAATGTACCTTTAAAGTTAAGTATAATAAATATGAAGCTCAGTAATTGCAGGACCAACCATTTACATCTAGCAACAATACCAAGGACATTTCACCTTGTCTACCTTAAGAAACCTCTGAAAACTGACCTTCATATTTTCATAATTAAATAAAAGCTCCCAAGGTTGATTTTTGAATATTTAGTTATGGGCTTTCATTGCATGCACATAACATTTCATATCTCTTTGAACAACAACAATGCTTTTAAAGTAAAAAACATAATGCAGATAGTGGAAGAAATCACAGATGGTGTGTGCCTTGTACCTACCTTCATATAATTCTGAACACAAAGCAAATGTCAAAGCTGCGTCTTGCACTTAGCTAGTATCTCTTCAGTATTCTACAAGTGCATCATAGTTCATGCAGAAAGAGCTTTACCTGCATACATATTTCACTTGCTTGCCACATTTTTCTCCCATGAAACACTTTATTCCGGTAATACAACAATTAGCAGGAAGTATACTATAAAATTTCTGCTTAAAGAAAATAAAAAAAATGAACTGACATGTCTCAATGAGATATACACCATTATGCACATACATAAATCTGGTATTAATTATATAGGTAAAAACTTTATAATTATGTTTGGAGAATTTCTTTTTTAAAAATTACTGATGAATATTAAATACACCAGACAGGATAGATTTAGAACATGTGAAAGCATAGGAGGACTGGACTTTTATGTTTTGGCGCATTCATTTTCCTTTAGCCTGAAATACTAATAAATAACTCTCTGCACAATATTAAACTAGCTGGTAATGTGACTGAGGTCACGTTGAGGTGTTTAGCTTTACCTATTCTTGCTGCAGGACCATTATTCTTCTTCTGGGTATTTAATTTCTTTAAAGTGAAAGGAACGTAGGATGTTCGAATAGTCCAATCATTACCATTGCACATTTTAATTCTGTATAGCTTTACGCAAATTTACTTCCAACTAGTGTTACACATTCAAGCTAAAGGTTAGAAAAAACAGAAAGGGAATGGTTGTCATACTACACCTAGAACTCTGGATATGCACACTTGGACTTCTGCAACAGGGAAGGTTCCATCATTCATGTTAGACTGCTTCCTGCAAACATTCTGTAGCACGATTAGACAACTAGAGCAAATATAAAGGTATGTTATTTCACTGAGAATTACATAGACTGTTTTCATCTAATGTCCAAAGGGGTGTTCCTGGCCTTGTGTAACAGCATTTATGCTTGGATTAAAATACCTTCAGTACTACAAACAAAAGCCGTAAAATGTTGCGATTGGAAGTAACTTTCAGGTATGCTCTGGTATTTAGAGATTGGTTTTGGCTGCACTGGGTGGAGTATTCATCAGAAGCCAGGGAAACGATTACAAAGGTATCATACTTTCATTACCAGTCCACATACTATCACCTAGAAAGAAGAGCTTATTGCACTGAGTGGCTGTTGCCATAATCCCCAAGGCCTGCCATTATCATGGCCAAATATAAGCAGATGTTTTCTGCATTCCAAGTTACCCAGTGGGTTTTATCTACTTTTTCTCCCCATCTCACAGGATGCTTGGCCTGAGTTAATATGTGACTCTATATTAGTCTGGAGTGACACAGTGGGGGGTGAGACTTGAAACAGGAGTGGCACCTTATGCAGAACTGGTTCTTCCTTAAACTTTCTGGTGCTAGGACAGGAACAGATCTGGTCTCCTGTGACTCTGAGTTAGATGAGCAGAATGGGATGTATTTTCTATTAAATGTTAATGGATCGGTACCTTATCGTTTCTCAATGGGAGAATCTGAATCCAGACAACTCATATGAATGTTGTCACGTGCGTGCACTTAAGGACAACGTAAGGGCTCTGGTATTGGTAGTCATCTGCCAAATCCGGTTGTTGGCATTGTTTTATTAATGTTTTTTCTTCCTCCCTCTGTGAAATGGAAAACTGAAGCCATATGACGAGCAATTCTACCATCTTGGAGTCAGTTCTATTCAAAACCCAAGTCTGAAAAGACATTTCTGCAACTTATTGCATGTTTTTTTTTGTTTTGTGCTAACATTTTATTATATGGGGTCACCATGGTGGTGCCCCAACCCTTTCACGTGGTTGGGTCTCCTTTTATAATGTACAAGTGCTCACACTTATTTGAATATTATATGTGCATACTTCAATAACTTGTTATGAAATGTAT